>NC_073302.1:101886041-101943785 GCF_027595985.1 Sorex araneus
AGAGATGGACAGACGCGAGATTAGTGAGTCCGTGGCCCTTCAGAAATAGAAGATACTCGTCCCCTTGAAAATCTTTGGAAACCGTGGGTTTTTCAACCCAAAGAGGTGATGTTTGTGTTTTTCCAAACATCACCGCCGTGTTACAGGCAGTTGCTCTATGTACAAATTCAGAGATGAGATACCAAGTGGGTCACCTTTGCTCTTGGCAAACAACCCTTAATCTTGGACAAAAAAAAAAAAAAAAAAAAAGAAGGTGGTGGGGAAAGATCACAGCTATTTCTTCATGGAAAAGCTCTTTCTTCGGCCCACTGTTGGGTTAATCCTGTTTATAGGGCATGCCCAGGTAAACTCTTTAACTTTTCTTTGAAGTTGCCTGGCTTCAAAATACTTTGTAAAGCTCAGAATTCATTGTTTCAACACTGCTACATTATAATAAATTACTTATTACATATTAGTTTCCTCCAGACCACGACTTCGTTTGCTTTGTTCTGTCTGGCTGAAGTTCTAAATGAAAACAAATTTGGAGCCAGTCCATGGAAAATAAAAGGTGTGTCTATGCATAGTCCAGCTTATTTTAATTTTTTCCCTTTGGTTTCTTGTCAGAAATTAATTTAGAGGTAACCAGTACCGGAAAAATTCATCGAAGAAAGAAGCCATATATTTAAAAAACATGGTGCTTTCACCTGTTGAATTTACTTTACACTGTTTCCTTTGGGTGGGATTACCACGGAGACTGCACTATATTCAGCACATGACTGCAGGGGATCAAGCAGAACAATAAAACCCAGTCATTTTCAACAAGATTTATGTCTCAGTCTTCTGAGAACATATGTAAAATACCTGTGTACCCAACAACAGTACCCAGGACAGTAAAAACAACATGAAACCATCTTACATGCTCATTTTAGACGCAAGTTAACTTTCTCTGCATAAATCTTCAAACAGATGAAAGTGAGCATAAACCAAAGTTCCCAATTTTGCACCTTGGTGTAATCCAATTTGTTGGACACTGTAATTTACCTTTTAAAAATTATTGAACACTACCCAGAAAAATGCATCACCTTCATATGATAATTATACTCTAAGCAATCTGTCTGGGTAACTATAGCAACAATTTCAGAAGCATTTTTCAATACAAACTTGGTCTGATTTTAAAAACAAGAATTACAGAGTATTGGATGCAGAACGTAAGAGCTTTTTTTTTTTTCTAGCACGTGAACTTTTACCACGACGAAAATGGATTCCTTGACTCATTTATTATAAACAAAGTAATCTCTTCTATCCTGTAAAACGCTGATTGAAACCCAACCCCTGCTTCGGGTTTAGTTTCTATCTCAGCGAACTGTATATGCAGCAGATGCAGAGTCTTCCTGTCAAAGATTTCCTAATTAAAGATTAAAAAAAAAAACAAAAAACACACACACTCGGAATTGTGAACAAACATCACCAAGTTAATGAGCACTCTGTATCACCAAGTTAATGAGCACTCTACCGGCTCCGGAAAGCAGGTCTCCCTCAGGCACTCCCAGGAGGGGCAGCGGGACCTGGTTCCTATTCCACCGAGCGCCGCCAAAACACTCCGTGCAAAGTTTGTGGTTTTCCCATCTGCCGCTATGGAGCCTGAAGTGGCTCTGAAGCAAGATTTCTTCCTGAAAACCCAAGGATGGAGCCTCCGCAGGTCCAGAAACTCACTCACCACTCAGGAAAACAGTGTGTGAACAAGAGCCCGAACGAGAGCCCCACGCACACAACTTTCAAAGCTGCTGCTCTGTGCGTGCCTCGGTTTCCCTCCACCGAGAAGCAGGAGAGACATCGTGGTGAAAGGCAATGACAGTGATGAACACATGTGTGTTTGCTTTCTTCCTTTCTCCCATCCCCACCGTGTTTGGGACCCCCCAAACGCTCCTTCCGCACGGAGGGAGACAAGCTCCACCACCCAGGAGACGCAAGTCTTTGCTCCCAGCGGGGATCTGGCAACTGTTTGCCATGAAAACGACCAAATAAATTAGTGTGATTCTTAAAAGCCATAGGAGGATCAGCATCATCCAGCCCCGCCCCGTTAAGGAACAACGGACCCGAGGGCTGAACGCACGCGGAGTCAGACAGGAGCCGGCCGGTCCCGGGGCCAGCCTTGGCCAGAGTGTGCGGTCAGCAGGGATGCTGCCTGCCCCCAAAGCTTCTATAAGACACTCAAGAAAAATGAAATCTAGGTTTCACTGGGCCCCAATACTTTGAGTTCTAATTGCATTTTCATTTCAAACAAACGGGGCGCGGTGGGGGTAATCTTTGGAGGAGGAAGGAGGCAAGAGGGTTGTTTTGCTCTGGGTAGACACAGGCACAGAGCTGACAGTCGACATGATACATATCTACTGGAGCTCAGAGAGAAGAGCTGGGAAACTGGTCTCTCGAAAATAAAAACAGGGGACCATAAGCTTGACCCTCTCTTCTGCAATAATGAAATGAGCGTGAATTCGGTGAGCAGCCCAAAGTAGGTGCTCAAAATCCTCCTGAGTAAGACATGCCGTCGCCCCCTGTGTCTCTGCCGGACAGACTCACTTCACAATTCCGAACACACTTGGCTCCCAAACGTGGCCACTGGACTGAGCTCTCTGGGTCCTCGAAACGTGACACTCATTTGTTGTCCTTAAATAAGATGTGACCAGCATGTCTAACTCCTGGAGGTCAAACGCCTGTGTTCCTGGGAAGCAGAACTTGATGGCAGTAGCGGACATGGTCTTCACTCCATTTCTGCTCCTTTCTGAGCGCACACGAGGGTCCCCGGAGGGTGGCAGAGGGCAGGCAGAAGTTTGCTGGGTGCAAAACGCTTTCTGGCAGGAGGCCTTGGATTTGGCAAACCCAGCTCCCTCCGATCAAGAGACCCTCCCCCTGGGCCCACCGCGCATAGGAAACCATTGCACTGGCCGTGACAAGGGTCTCTCTGTCGGCTGCCTGGGACCCCAGCGTCCCCCACCTAACACCCCCTCTGCACAGTCCCTGCTCCCGGCTGCCGCGCGGAGCGCTCGCTCTCAGCGCCCCCTGCCGGGCAGCTCCGGGACGCCGCGGCGCAGGAAAGTTAAAGCCCAAGTCGCGGCATCCGCAGCCAGGTACAAAGCGAGCCGGGGGCGCCGAGGGGGTCGCGCTTCCCGCCAAAGCCCCGGCCGCGGGGCCCAGCTCGGGCTGGAGGGGAGCAGCCGCCAGCACGGCGGTGCCCCTTGCAGACCCGGGGTCCGGGATCGCTCCCTCAGGGGCCCGGCTGCACCCCCGGCCCCGAATCCCCGCGGAGGCGCATTCCCGGAGATGCCCGCGCAAAGGGGCCGGCGGGGGCGCGGGTCTCGGCCTCTGCCTCCCCGGGCACCCGGCGGCCCGCGGGGGCGAGCCAGAAACCAAAGTGCCCGCACCGCCCCCCGGCTCGGCTCCGCGCCGCAGAGACGACCCCCCCTCAACGGCCGCGCGCCCAGCCCCCCGGGACGCACCTCCGGGGGCGCGGGTGAGGCCGGAGCCCGCGCGCCCCATCCCCGCACGCCCAAACTTCCAGCGCTCGCGACCCCCCGCGCGCGCCACCAGGTGCCCGCCAAGGCCGGCCCGCGGGTGACACGGCCGGCCCCGGCCCCCTCGGCCACGCGGACACCCGCCCGGGGGTCGCTCACCAGGTGCGACTCGCCGCGCTCCGGCCGCTCCTCCGGCTGCGAGGGTCGTCTCCCGCGTCCGCAGGGGAAGTCGAGGCAGCCGCCGCCGCGGTGCTCCCAGGTTCCTCTACGAGAGGGCTGCGCTCCGAGCCGGGGTGGCCGCTCGGGGTCCGGTTCGCGCGCCCCGGGGGCGAGGGGCGAGGAGGCAAAGTTGGAGGGCGCAGCCAGCGGCGCCCCGGAGCTGCGGGGTGAAGGGGGGAGCGGGAAGCCCCCCGGGCCGGGCCACAGGGCCGGGCGGCGCGCCCCGGCAGGGGAGCTGCGGGCCGGGCTGCGGGCTGGGGGGCCCGCGGCGGGCCGGGGGGCTGCAGAGGCGCCCGGGAGAGCGCCGGGCACGCGAGCGGACGCAGCCCGAGCAGCCGCCGCCAGCGCCGCCTTCCCGGCGAGTAGAGCCGCGCGGGGCCGCCTCGCCCCGCCCCGGCCCGCCCCCCGCGCCCCGCCTCCTCCCCGCGGGGGGCCGCCCGGCGCCCCACCCCGCGCGCACCCCCGGGGCCCGCCCCCGGCACCGCCCCCGGCCTGCGCCCGGCCGACCCCGGGACCCCCGCGCCCCGCCCGGGACCCGGGGCGTCGGAGCGTTGGATTTCGGGGGTCCCCGCGCCTCTGGGCTCCCCGGCAGCCCCCCCGCTCGCGGGCTCGTCCCGCCGCTCGGCCGCGGCTCCTGGAGGGGCGCGGAGCGGAGGGGCGGGGAGGGGTGCGGTATAAAGGGCCGGAGGCGACGCGCCCGGCCCGCGACGTGGCGCACCCGCTCTGCCCGCCGGGGCTGCAGGTACGTGGTCCGGGGCGCGGGGGCGCGGGCGGGGGCCGCGGGGACCCGCGAAGTGGGGGGCGTGAGGGTTGCGGGGGCTCGGAGGTCGCAGGGGCGCGGGGGCGCGGGAGGGGTCCCGGGGGGGCGCAGGGGCGCGGTTTGGAGACCCCTCGGGCCCTCCCGGAGCCGAGCAACTCGGGGGCGCCCGCCCCCACCCCGGAGGAGCTGCAGGTCGGCGCCGCCGGGCTGGCCAAGTTGGGGTGAAGCTCGGCGGAGGGGGCGCGGGGGGTCGGGGGTGCCAGGGGGTGCAGGGGAGCGCGGGGGGCTGCGCCCGCGGGCCGGGCCGGGCCTGCTACTTGTTGCGCTCCGGGAGCGGGTCCCCGAGGCTCGGCGGCCGGTGCTCGCGTGGCGGCGGAAAGTTTGGGGACCCGAGAGCCAGGCGGGCCGCTCCTGGCCCGGCGAGTTCAGGACCCGGCGGCGCTTTCCCGCTTCCGAGCCCTCCCGGCCGCGGCCCCCGCGGAGAGGGGACGGGGGACCCGGCGGGGTGACCTCCGGGCGCCGGACACTGTCCCTGCGCCCTTTGCGCCATCTTGGCTCCCGGGGGTGACAAGTTTCTCTGGCCACTCGGGACACGGGGACCCGGTGTCCCGCACTCGCAAAGCCAGGTAGGGGGGTCCCCGGACACCCAGGCCCGGGGGGGGGGGTGGTCCCCGATGGTGCCCAGGGCTCGCCCGTCAAACAAAGCCCCGCGCCGGCCGCATGCGCCCGGCCTGCCCCCAGGGCACTGCAGAGCCGTGACAACGGGGTTTCCCCCGGTACTTGTTGCCTTCCGGCACTGAGGGAACGCGGTGGTCCCGAAAGTTCCCCCCAAAGGCGCGCGTGCGGCCCAGGATCGCGGCGCCCCCCCAGGCCCGGGCTGCGGGCGTTGAGCCCCGGCGTCCCCGGCCGCGCTCGGATTTCCTGTACGACTTCCGGGAGGAAATGCGGGGCGCCAGGGGGGGCCTCCTGCCCGGGGCCGCGCCCCCCGGGCCTTGCCGGGGAGCGCCCTTGCCCCCTCCTGGCCCGGCCCGTGGCCGCCGGCCCGTCCCCGACTACGTGGCACGCGGGCCGCGCGCGCCCCCGCCGCGGGCGGGGCAGAGGCTGCCGGAGGCCTGGACTTGGCCACCCTGCGGGGCTGCTGGGCCGGGCGCGCCCCGGCCACCCCTCCCCGCCAGCACAGCAGGGCTGGAGAAGTTGGGGCGCAGAGGCACTGCGCTCACCCCACTGGTGGCCCTGAGCACTGCGCTACAGCGAGAGGCACGGACGCTTGGCGGTTGGCGGTCTTGGCAGAGTCCAGCTATGGGAGGGCACCAGGTTTCTTTCCCACCCAGAACCTGCCCCTCCTCCTTGTCCTTTTCTTTTTCTTCTTTTTTTTTTTTTCCAATTGGTATTTGGTTCTCTTACTCTGGCTCCTGATCTGCGCTCAGGAATCACCACGCCGACCATTATTCGCTCACTTGATTTTGTAACTCTTTGGGGATAGCAACAAGTTTACAGATTTGCCGGCCACCTATAGACATATTTAAACTAAGGGATGTTTAGGGCCAGCAAGACGGTACTGGGTGGACCCTTGCCTTGCATGGGGCTGACCATAGGGTCCCCTGAGCACAGAGCCAGGAGTAAGCTCTGAGTTCTTTAAGTGATGAGGAGTAAATGGACAACTGCTCACGGATGTCCCCTGAGACCGTGGAAAGTTCCTTGATTCTTCAGAGCTCCAGCCCAGTGACTCGGAGCTTAGGCCACCCCCACCCCTACCGGGCGGTCATTCCCTTGGGGACATGGAAGCTGAAATGTGCAGGAGATGACACTGGTGCCCAGCCCAGAGCTTCACTCTAGAAGCAAAGTTTTGGGGGTTGGTTTTATTGGGGTTTTCAGGGCCCCTCCTGGCTGTGCTCTGGGTTACTCTTGGCTCGGTGCTCAGGGGTGATTGCTGGCGGTGCATCGGGGCCGTATGCAGCCACAGACCAGTCTGAGATACAAAGCAAGACCTTTCGTTGTTGTTTGTTTTTTGGGGGGAGAGTTTGGTTTTTGTCTTGTTTGGGGGCCATCCCCACTGGTGCTCAGGGCTGACTCCTGCTCCTGTGCTCAGGGATCATCCCGGTCTGGCTCGGGAGACCGTATGGGGTGCTGGGAATCGAACCCACATGCAAGGCAAGCACCTTAACTGCCGTGTTACCTGTCCAGCCCCAAGGCAAACACCGTACCCCCTGCACTGGGTCTGTGGTTTCAAAACACGGCCATCGGGAAAATCCACAGGTGTTTGTTTTTCCAGATGACACGCTGGGATATTTTCTTTCGGAACATCAAGCGCCCAGGGAAGCGTTTCCCATATGAAGGTCTTCCCGTTAGAAAAGTCGGCGTCATGGTCACAATGCAGAGCTGCCTCTTTCTCTTCCCCTGGGGTGGGGGGTGGCTGGGGGCGAGACCCTCAGTGCTAGAGCTCAGGAGAGCAGAGGCCGTGCCGGGGAAGGAGCCAGTGCCCTCTGCATGCAAGACAGCCCCGAGCCCTCTGCTCTGCTCTTATCTCCCCAGCCTCTTGCTTTCCTTCTTCCTACCGCAGAGTGATAGCGCCCCCCGAGGGGGTTCGGGTGAGCCCCACATGTCGCGTGAAAGAAGGTGAATATGATGAATTTTGGGGCGCTGATTCGTGTGACTTGAAACATGCCATCCATTTCCTGATTCACCTCGACTTCCGTGGGGGCGCCCAGGGGTGTCGGGAATGATTAACCAGCTGAGCCTTCTCTCCCCTCCCTCCCTGTGTTTGAACTTCAGCTGCTGCACCACCAACCGCCCGCGCGGGCCAGGGAGCAGGAGCGGCTGGCGAGGACGCCACCTGCACGAGAGGACGCGCCGCTGTGTCCGGGGGAGCCCTGAGGTCCGTGTTGTCCCCGGCGAGTCCGAGGCCACAGGATTGCGATCATCTTCTGCAGACCCGGGGGGCAGGAAGCACAGCCTGGCCACGTCCGTCCTCACTGGACATTCCTGTCCTGACCAGAGGACTGCCCTCCTCCCTCTGCCCTGCTGTGTTCCTTCCTGCAGACCCGGGGCACCGCTGATGAAGAAATTCATGTCCTCGAGGAGAGAGGACAGTCGTAGGGCACTTGCCTTGGGTGCTGCGGACCCTGGCTCAATGCCTGGCACCATATGTGGGCACTCAAGTATTGCCAAGGGCCCCTTCTGAGTACAGAGCCAGGGCTCGCCCCTGGGCACCACCAAGTGTGGACCAAAGGTCAGACAACAAAAAATGGGGCTGGAGGGGGCTGGAGTAATAGCACAGCGGGTAGGGTGTTTGCCTTGCTCGAGGCCGACCCGGGTTCCAATCCCCAGCATCTCATGTGGTCCCCTGAGCACTGCCAGGAATGATTCATAAGTGCAGAGCCAGGAATAACCCCCTGCGCATTGCTGGGTATGACCCAATAAGCAAAAAAAATAAAAGGGGGGGTTGGTTAGAGAGAGAGAGAGTGAGAGACAGAGAGGGAGAGAGAGAGAGAGAGAGAGGAGAGAGAGAGAGAGAGCCCTTAGAGAGAGAGGGAGAGAGAGAGAGAGAGACAGAGAGGGAGAGAGAGAGAGAGAGGAGAGGGAGGGAGAGAGAGAGCCCTTAGAGAGAGAGAGGGAGAGAGAGAGACAGAGGGAGGGAGAGGGAGGGGGAGAGAGAGAAAGGAAAGAGAGGAGAGGGAGAGAGAGAGAGCCCTTAGAGAGAGAGGGAGAGAGAAAGGGAGAGGGAGAGAGAAAGAGAGAGAGAGAAGGAGGGAGAGAGGGAGAAAGAGAGAGGAGAGAGCCCTTGCCTTGCACATGGGCATCCCATGCCCAGTCTCTGGTACCTCATATGGTCTCCCAAGCCCCGCCAGGAGTGACCCCTGAACAGAGCCAGGAGTGACCCCTGAGCACAATTGGGTATGCCCAAAACATGAAACAAAGCCAGAGAAGTACCAAAGGAGCTGATTGCTGATCTGGGCAGCCCCATCAGCTTTGTTTTCCGAACCCAAACCCTGGGGCAGAGCTCTGCCAGTGTCAGCCTCGCTGTCACTGCCGAAGGCTCCCGCTCCTTTGTGCATTCTGACTGTGTGGGGGCCTGTGACTCTGGGCCCGGCTGGGCTGGGATGCGCCCCGGGCACTGACAGGTGGCGTGTCCCCAGAGGGGGCGTTCAGGGAGCTCTCAGTCCCGTGTCACTGCTTGGAGCATCACCGGAAGATCTCTGGGCTTCTTTCCCTTTGAGAAACCCTCACTCCCCGCTGGGGAGGCAGTTTCTTCCTGGGCCGGGCCGGCAGGACGCTCTCATTAAAGGGCTTGTGGGGGAAATGAAAAGGAATAGGAAGGAAAGAGGGACGGCCCCAAGGTGAGGGGGGTGCCCGGGCACTACGCAGGACGAGCAGGACAGGCCCCTGGCACCAGCTGACCAGCCTCTGGGCACAGAGTCCCGCTCAGGTGCTCTTTGCTGAGGGCCAGCTTCACCCGGGTCTTCTGGCACTGCGGGTCCCTGACTTGGAGGCAGACTTGAGGGTCTCCTGCCCCCGTACCTCCAGCCCTCGGCCCACTCATGTCTAAAACTCGTTGCATAGGGAAGACTGTCACACGCGTGCAGGCACATGCGTGCGCGTGTGCGCACACACACACACGCACACATGCACACACACACATACACCCCCCCCCCCCAAAGGCCACTCAAGGGAGGAGCGGGCTTGGAGCTATGTGCCCAGGGCCCGTGAGAACACCAGGGTACAGCCAGAGTCTCTGTTCAACAAGCGTTGCCTCTTCTTTCTTTGCTTTTTTGGGGATTTTTTTTTTGGAGGGAAAGGGTCTGGGGCTCTTAGGGGCCAACCCCAGTAGTCATTAGGGGCTTACTCCTGACTCTGTGCACAGAGATCACTCTTGGCAGTGCTCACAAGACCAGAGCTGGTGCCAGGGTCCAGCCTGGTTTGCCCGTGTTCCAGGCACGTGCCTTACCCCCTCGACTGGCTCTCCAGCCCATTCCTCTTCCTGACTTAGCCGTTTAGCGATTCATCCTCCTCTCAGGAGCTACCTATTACTAAAGCACATTGTATTTTACTGCCGGTAGGTATTGAGAAGGCCAGAGGGTTCTAGGAATCCGTAACTAGTATGCCTTATCTTTATGGTTACATGTCTGGATATATTCTTTTTCAGCAATGCCGTTTCCTTACAATAAAATCCGTGTGCTTGAAACACCTCAAGTCATCTTTTTATTAGTATGGGGGAAAGAAAGGAGGCTAAGTTTCAAAGGCTTTTTGGAATACCTAGAGGAAGTGCAGCTGCTTTGTGGCATGGAAAGAAAGCGTCCGCCTGGGTCCCCGAGTTTCCCAAGTGTTATTTTTCTGACTCTGCGCCCTGTATATCTCGAGTCTGTAAGCAAAGAGTAGCTGGGCCCTGGAAAGACGAGCATGTGGGGCTTAATAACCAGTGTCCTCTGCGCGCCTCTCTCTCTGGAAATAGAACTTTGGTGGGAAATAAGCACCTTGGGAAATGTATGTCCAGTCCTAATGTCCAGCCTACGTGGATGCCGACGGAGCTTCACTCTCCGTCATTTATTTCATCACTTACCGGGGACAGCAGCTCTCGGTCAGTTTGAACTCAGTGAAAATCACGTCTCCTAAGTGAATCGAAAGCCACAGCTCCGTGATCCCGATGCAGACCCCAGGACGAGGAGCTGCGCCAGGCCGTCACCGCTGTCCGGCTTCATGTCACCCCCTAGTGACGCGCTTCCCTCAGAGTGTCCGGGTCTCACACCTCGAGCACGATGCCGGTTCTCACAGGTTTCCCTGCACACCCCAGTCTCTGGCAGCGCACCCCGTTCTCTGTCATCTTGAGTACGACAGACCTCCTGTTTTAGTACACATTGTGGTCTTGAGGGGAAAGTCTTCTCAGCAGCTTGGGCACCCCCAAAACTGAGCTGTGGCAAGTGAGGTTCAGTCCACGGGACCCCAGAGTGGCCATCGGGGCACGCCCCTTCTGGCCCTGCTGGCCTGCCCTCAGACCAGCGTTTCTCACGCCTTGCCCCACCGAGGCCCTTTTCAGGCCTTGCTTCCTTCCTGTTGGCCCCTCCCCGTTTCACTCAGTGGTCCCCACCTACTCCATCCTCACCCGTGGCCCTTATGAAATACCCTGGGTGCCCCCGGGGGTCGTATGGTCCGACTAAGACATGCTGCTCTAGTTCTCCTTGGAACCTGTTTGCATTCTTTAGAATTGGAGTCCCTGTCTCTGACTGTCGAGTGACCCTGAGGTTGCAAACCAGGAGCCAAGGATGTGAGAGGTGAGAAAAGACCCCGAATCCCTGGTGAGCCTCAGGGCCTCCCTGGCTCTCTCCTGTTCTGACCTCGGGACACGAGAATCCAGTCACTGCTTCTGTTCGGAGTTGACCAGGAGATGCTGCCAGGGAGAACGGTCGCCAGGGTGGACGCCTTGACAACCCCCTGTCTGCCCTGCTCCCCCCTCCCCCAACACACACACACACACACACACACATACACACACACACACCTGCTCTGCTCCCAGCAAATGTTTTGCAGCACCAGGACCATCCCTGCCCTTGTCACTGTCATCCCGTTGCTCATTGATGTGTTCGAGCGGGCACCAGTAACGTCTCTCATTGAGAGACTTATTGTTACTGTTTTTGGCATATCCAATACGCACAGGTAGCTTGCCATGCTCTGCCGTGTGGGTGCGATACTCTTGGTAGCCTGCCGGGCTCTCCGAGAGGGGCGGAGGAATCGAACTCGGGTCGGCCGCATGAAAGGCCAACGCCCAACCACTATGCTATTGCTCCAGCCCATCCCTGCCCTTGTAGGGGAATTATAGTTGAAACCAAAACCCTGCATCCCCATGTTTCCTCGTCAGAACAGAGGTGGACTCACTAGGCTTGAGAAAGAGACCCGGGACGGGCAGACACTGCTAGAGGCGGTGGCAGCTCCATTTCCAAAGCAGCCGCGCAGCTGCCGTCCTGACCTTGGACAGGGTGGTCTCTAGATCCCGGTCAGACTCCAGGCCTCCTAGGCTGGACATGACTGGTCAGTGGCACTTACGGAGCATCGGGAGCAACCCGCTAGACACAGGACCACCAACCTTCTAAGTAAGCCTGGCTTTCCCCAGGCTGGCTGTGCAGCTATGCTCTCAGCAGTTATATCCAGACATGTTATTAACATGGCACAACATACAATGGGCCCTTTGTTCCTTAAAGCTTCCCAGACACGGAAGGCAGGATCAGCACGCAACATTTGCTCAGTGTAAGGTTCCACGGAGGGGGAATTCACCAGATGCTTCTGGGGTCAGAGTCTGGTTCGGCTCCAGGCAGGAATGGTCCCTTGACACCTCAGGACACTGGAAAGGCATGAAGAATCCTGCAGATTCCGTGGTCTGGATCCTTCTCTCTTACACAGTTCTGGTGCTTTCCTTGTTTATGGAAGGTGCTGGGTTGCTTCTTTCCCTTCCTGATTGGTGGAAATTTTACTCTCTTTCCTGATTGGTGGAAATCATTTGCTTTCATTCCTGATTGGTTACTCCCTTGGGATGCAGTGACTTTACCTCAAGGGAGTGCAGATCCTCACTCTGAGATGTTTTACATTTCAGTGAGCTACTTGCTGTCTAAGGGAGCTGACTGAGCCCTTCCATGTGCTTTAGATTGATCACATGCTTTCATCACCTAGGAAGGCCTACAGTGACCGCTGACCAAGACCAGTCCTCTCATGACCACACCAAAACACACAGTCTTGATGTTTCGCCGTAGTTTTCTACTATGTCATATGTGATTATGCAAGCCATCACATGTCCATAGCTCACCCTCATAAATACCCAAGATTTGCCTTGAGAACTCCTAATCATATAAGAATGTCACATATATATCACTTGTATCACTTGTCATCCCGTTGATCTTCGAGTTGCTCGAACAGGTGCCAGTAACGTCTCCATTTATCCCTGTCACGTGCTAGTGTAGCCCAGTGGTATCTGCTCGCTCCAGGAAGACGAAGAGCCTCAAACCGTTCATTCAGGGTTTTGACGAAGAAGTCTGACCATCTTGTAGGTGGGCAGCCATGTGGTCTTTTGACGTCTGATGGAATCCAGTTGGTAACAGCTCTAGTCCAGCGGTCGTCTCTGAATTGAATTACCTGTCCAGCCCATCTGATAGTGGTCATATATATGTACATATATACATATGTACATATATACATATATATGTACATATATACATATATATACTTTATACTTTTTATATAGAAAGAGACCGCGCTACTCTTCAAAAAGACATATACTCCCCTTCACAAAATTTTTTCTACAGCCTGTTTAGGTGAGACTCACTTCCAACTTACAATCTGTCTACTTGCCAGTAAGACTCCTTTTTTTCTATCCAGTTGCTCCCCTTGTTTTCCTGCATAACACAGTCCACTGAGGGAAGCTGGGATCAATGACTTACCCGACAAGTATGTCATCATAAATTCAGGGGAAGAAGGTGAGACTCCAGGGAACAGTAGACAGATGGATAAAGTTATATATTAAAATGTCATGGATGGTAATGATGATCACAAAAAGGACAGTAATAGATAAAAATCTCCTAAGACAGCAGAGAGAAATATTAAATGTGGGTTGGGAAGATGATACAGCAAGTCAGGTAATTTGCTTGCACACAGCTTGACCCAGTTTCTTCCCGAGCACCCGGTATGGCTATAGATATCCTGAGAAAAGTGATTGGCAAAGTTATTCTAATGGCTCCATTAAGTGCTCATGCAAGATTTATAAAAATTAAGATCTGGAACCACAAAGCAAACCTCAATTAATTAAAAAATCAAGTCCCACACAATTAGGTTACAAATCAATAATTTAAAAAAAAAAACTTCATATGTAAGGGGCAGAGACTGTACAGTGGGTGGTGCAGTTCCCCTGCATGTGGCCTACCCCGGTTTTATCTCTGGTGCCACGTATGGGTCCCCCGAGCACTGCCAGGAGTGATCACTGAGTGCAGAGCCAGGAGGAGGTGCAGAGTATAGCCAGGTGTGGCCCAAAAAACAAGAACAAAAAGAAAACTTCACATTTGAGGGACTAAGACTTTGTAAGGGATCAAGTCACTTGCTTTGTATCCTGTGCCAAATCTTCGAATCCCTGTACCAGATATGGGCCCCAAGGATGACCAGAGGACCAGAGTCACTCCTGAGCACTGAGCCAGGAGCAATCCCAGGGCACCCCTAGAGTAGCCAAATACCTCCCCCTACCCAAAACAGCAAAATGTCTTTATAAATTGTAAATTACACTTCTACTAACTCATGTGGCAATGAAGACCTAATGGAAATCAGAATAATTCATGTGTTGTATGAAAATACAACATATAAAAGTTAATGTGATACCAAGTAGAATTTTCAGAGAAAAGTAGTCATAAAATAGAGTAAGGGAAAACATCAGAGTTAATATCACATCATTTAGAAACAAACTTATAACGTTAGATTAGGGAGACTCAACAATACCAGAGCTGTTTAAGACAACTCGGGATTGATAAAATGGACAAATACTCAGCGAGAAAACTGAAAATGTTAGGATTAAGGAAGATACAAAAATCCAAATACATTGATGTCGATTAAAGAAATAGGATCAGTAAATACCTAGCAAAACAGACAGGTCCAGGTCCAGATGGCTTTCTAGGAACTGTTGTAACACTGTTGTAGCACTGTTGTCCCGTTCGTTGTTCGTCATTTGCTCGAGCGGGCACCAATAACGTCTCCACTGTGACACTTGTTGTGACTGTTTTTGGCATATTGAATATGCCATGGGTAGCTTGCCAGGCTCTGCAGTGCGGGAGGGATAGTCTCAGTAGCTTGCCGGGCTCTCCAAGAGGAATGGAGGAATCAAACCCGGGTCAGCCGCGTGCAAGGCAAACGCCCTACCCGCTGCGCTATCGAGAGGGGCCTTCGATAGATAGCTCAGCTGGTAGAGCAGAGGACTGCAGTGGTTAACTTTCCAGGAAAAGTCAGCCAAATACTTAAGGCAAGTTAAACTCTATGTTATGAGAAATAGTTTAATAAATTTTTAAAAGTCACAGACCAGAGTCCTCAAAATCCAAGGGTTTTATCAATATGAAATAGGGGCGAGAGTGATTTCTAGTGGACAGGGCACTTGTCCACAGCTGACCCAGGTTCAATCCCTGGCTCCCATAGGGTCCCCCTAGCACCGCCAGGGGTAATTCCTGAGTGCAGAGCTAGGAGTAACCTGTGAGCATTGCTGGGTGTGACCCCCTTATCTAGGCTAACATAAACCCCTCACCCACAGAAGGAAGAAATGCCATTTCAGGGGCAATGTAATAATACTTTCACAAAACTCAGCATGTATTTATCATTTATTTAAAAATCTCTTGGCTACTAAACTAGTAACAGCAGAGGTTTTACCTAGTTTGATAGCTAGCTGCGAAGAAGTTAATGAAAATCAGCATTCAATCATAAAAAGTCAGCAACGTTCATTTGATGGAGATGACAGGATAGACATATGCATAACACTTGTATTCAACACTGAAACAATAATCTTAAAAAGAAGAAAAACAATTTACTCGCAGAAGACATAATTGTCTTCAGTAAAACCACTTAAGAACATCTACAGAAAAATAATTAGACTAAAGAGAAGTTTTGCAAGGTTGCTAGACAGAATCTCAATGCAGGAATCAATTGTGTTCCCATAAACCAGCAGCAAATATAAGAAGATACGCTTTGGAAAAAATACCTAGCACAAAAATTATCGATGTTGCCTAAAAATAATTTTAGCCAAAGACCTTTATGGGAAACTTATAAGACTAAGTTTACAGATCCTAAAAAGGCCTGAGTGGGTTCTGTCTCACATGTATGTCTGAAACAATTCAGTCACTGTCACTGTCACTGTCATCCCATTGCTCATTGATTTGCTTGAGCGGGCACCAGTAACGTCTCCATTGTGTGACTTGTTGTTACTGTTTTTGGTATGTTGAATAACCACGGGTAGCTTGCCAGCTCTACCGTACGGGCGAGATACTCTCCGTAGCTTGCTGGGCTCTCTGAGAGGGACGGAGGAATCAAATCAAGCCCGGGTCGGCCACATGCAAGGCAGACGCCCTACGACTGTGCTATCACTCCAGCCCACAATTCAGCATATACATATATATATATATGTATATATATATACATATAATATTCACTCACAATTCAGTATATATATATATATGTATATACATGCAGAAATATCCACACACCCCAATTATTTATCCTTAAGTATAAGGCATGGTACAGCCTCATGGTAGAGCCTGGCAAGCTACCCGTGGTGTATTCAATATGCCAAAAACAGTAACAACAAGTCTCACAATGGAGATGTTACTGTTGCCTGCTCGAGCAAATCGATGTGCAACGGGATGACGGTGATACAGTGATACAGTGACAAGGCACATGTAAATCCAATCAAAATCTCAGACTAAATGGAAATTCAGGAAATCCTCAAGTGTGTAATAAGAGGAGAGCAGATGTCTTGAGAATGGTACCAAATACCTGTAGAAGTAGGAATCCTACAATGCCAATAGTGCTAACAAAACTAGAAATCAGACACTAAGATGTTGGCCGAGGGCCGGAGAGGTAGTGCAGCAGTTGGGTTCTGGCACTGAACTCAGCCAACCCAGGTTTAATCCCTGGCACCACATATGGTTCCCCGAGTGCTGCCAGGAATGATCCCTGAGGGCGAGGCAGGAGTAAACCCTGAGAACAGCTGGGTGTGGCCCCAAACAGAACAAAACAAAAGATATTGGCAGAGATAAGCCGAGAGAGCGGTCCAGCTGAAGAGCTCTCACAGGCCCATACGAGCCGTCGTTTTATATTCTTTTGCTTACATCTTCCACTTTTTTTTTCACATTTTATTAAAGCACTATGATTTACAAGGTTATTCATAGTTGGGTGTTAGACATACTATATTGCAACATCCATCCCCCCTCCAGTGTCAGCTTCCCTTCACAGATGTTCCCCGCTTGCCTCCCTACCCACGCCCTTCCCCCTCCAGCCTGCCTTTCTAAGGGCAGCTTTCTCAGTTTGGTTGCTAGAGTTCGGGTCTCTAGCGTTCAGAGATGTTGACTGTGTGGCTTGGATATTTGGCTCCATGATGGACTGGAGCTCCATGTAGGGCATTTGCTTTGCACATGGCTGACCCGGGTTCGATTCCTCCGCCCCTCTCGGAGAGCCTGGCAAGCTACCGAGAGGATCCTGCCCACACGGCAGAGCCTGGCAAGCTCTCCATGGCATATTCGATATGCCAAAAACAGTAACAACAAGTCTCACAATGGAGACATTACTGGTGCCCGCTCGAGCAAATCAGTGAACAATGGGACGACAGTGCTACAGTGCATTCCTTAACACCACTTTTGTACCTGACCTGCCCCCATTGCTTCTCACCTGTCCCGTCTCCCCCTCCCCCTCCCCTCCACTCTGTCTTGCCTTTTCCTCTGGGCCAAGGTTGATCAGGGCACCCTCCTTCAAGACTTTGCATTCCCTCGTTCGGTTTTCCTCAAGATCACATATAAATGATGTCATCCTGTGTTTATCCTTCTGGCTTATTTCATTTAACATGGTCACCCAGTGCCGTCCACGTGGCCGCCACCTGCCTGACCTCCCCTTCCCCGCAGCTGCGGAGTATATTCCACAGTGTACGTATGCCACATCTCCATGACCCACTGACGGTCGTTGGACATCGAGGGTGATTCCGAATCCCAGCGATTGTACTGAGCGCTGCAGTGAATAATGGTGTGTTCACGTCCTTTGGAATGTGAATCTTTTTCTGTTCCTGGGGTAGATGCCCCAAAGTGGAATTGCTGAGTGATACAGGAACTCAGTTCTGAGTTTACTGAGTACTCTCCATACTATTTCCCACGGGGGTCGAACCAGACAACATCCCCGCCGGCAGAGGATGAGGGTTCCTTTTTCACTGCATCCCCGACCAGCACTCATTGTTCCCCATATTATCGATATGTTCCATTCTCGCTGCCATCTTTGATGGCGACAAGGTTCCAGGGGGTAGAGGCAGGACTTAATAAATGGGTAGGAGACGACGGGTGATGCACAGGTAGGAATATTGAATCAGACACCTCCCCCAGGCCACCCACCGAGATGACTTCAAAGTAGATTAACGCCAAGGTGAGAAGCAAACCATTAAAAGATTTAGGAAAACACAAGAAATAACCATATGACCTCTGGGGAGGGGGAAGTGTTCTCAAAATAAGACAGAGTCCAGCCGTAAAGAGAGAAAAATCAATACAGGAAGCAACATTAAAGCCTAGAACTTCCGTATGCCCGAGTGCCACTGCAAAGGCAGCCAGTCTGGGAGAGTGCTCACTGAGCAGCGGAGACCCTCACAGGAAACGTTCCCACACTCCTGCCACTGCGGGCGAAGGAAGCAGCCGGAGGAACACGTGCCCTGGCACACGTGGCCCAGTGGCCTGGACGGGGTCAGAATGGGATTCGGGGTTGAGTGGGGGAGACGAGGTAGGGGTTAAGGCTCTCAGCTTGCACGTGGCAGACCCAAGTTCTGTATCCTGAAGCACCCCCGGGTGATCCTGAACTCCGGGAGAGAAGGAAGCCCTGAGCACGGCTGGATCGGACCCAAACAGAAGAGGAACGAGGAGCTGGGGGCGCGTGTGCACATGAGTAGGGATTGATTCCCGACACTGCCAGGGTGGCCCCCGGGATTCCCCTGCACCCAGGGCCCAGCACCAGCACAGCCTGGGCCCCTGCACTGAGCAGTTGGCCGGGCCCCAAGGCCCCCTGAGTACCACTGGGAGCCCCCCACCTCTCCCACAGGAATAGAGTCAGTCTGTCCTTCCTGATCGTCACGGAACTTTGGGCAGGACACAAGGACGGTGTTTGATCACTGTGCGATTGTAACCCAAACACGAAAGCTTGGAACTATCTCACGGTGATTCAATACAATTTTAAAAATTTAAAAAAAGAACAAGGGACCCTCCTGACTCTTCCCTGGGAACCAAGCTGCGTGGACAGGGAGCGGCACAGAGACTTGGATCATTTCTCGGGGGCGTGGACGGTGCTCCACGGGCTTCTGGACAGAGCTGCCCTCGGTCCCCTATGCAGCACGACGACATCATGTCCACATCGGGAAGTGCTGGACGTGTGCAGGGGCCGGGCTGGAACCTTGTCCCAAGGAGCCCCAGGGGAGCTGGCCACGTGGTCCAGCACAACCACACGACAGTGAGGGCCCGAGCTCGCCCAGCTTTGTTTCAGGGGGGTGGGGAGGAGCCTGGGCCACGGGGGCGGGGGGTGCTTGGGGGAGCACCTCGCTTTCTGTGGGGGAGCTTGCCTAGACCTTCAGGGGACCCCCTGAGGTGGCCTGCAGCAAGGCAAGCTCTGTCGCCTGGACCCGCTCTCCAGCCCCAGAAGGTCCACTCTGTGGGCTGGGTCCCACTCCATGTGGTGCTCGGGGAGCACCGGGTGCTGGGGATTAAACCCCGGAGGCTCACATACAGAGCAGGCGCTCCAGCCCCCCCGCCATCTTCCATGGGAGCTCTTCAGCACGCAGGTGTCTGAGAAGCAGCCCTGAGGCCCTGCCACGGGTGTTCCTGTCCTGGACACATCGAAGGCCACACCAGGCTGTCTTTGCTTTTGTGCTTTATTTCATTTGTTTGTTTTCTGGGCCACACCCTGCAGTGCTCAGGGCTTCCTACTGGCTCTGTGCTCAGGGATCACTCCTGGTAGGGCTCAGGGGGACCATGTGGGGTCCCGGGGCCGAACCTGGTCTGGCCACATACAAGGCAACTGCCTTACCCACTGCACCATCTCTCCGGCCCCACACACTTGGGTTTCTTCAAGTTCTTCTCTTCTTTTTCTTCCATTAAAATTTTTTTATTCTAGTTTGGATCCTTACAATAGCGTTAACATTTATGGTATCAAGATACAAGATTACTACACACACACACACACACACACACACACACACACACCCCACCAAGGTGCCCAAACCCTCCCCTCTCCCACTGACCTTAAACCTGTAATATTCAGGGCTTCTGCCCCTCCCGCTCTGTTTGGTGGCTGGTTCTTGGCACCCTGAGGGTCTGTCATGTCTGTACTGTCAGTTCTCTGAGGTGACTCAGGATCTCCTATTCTTATGTAATCACACCAGATTAACATTTGCTTATCTTCCTCAAAGAATCAAGAAAAGAGCAACTGTCATCAACTGATCTCCAAAAAATATTATTTGGTAACCAAGTTTTAAAAGGTCACCAAATTGATTATTTGGGGGAGTTGTCTGACTTATGGGTCTCTCTCTGTCTCTCTCTGTTCTGTCTCTCTGTCTCTGTCTCTCCCTGTCTGTATCTCTCTCTCTGTCTCTGTCTGTCTCTCCCTATCTCTGACTGTCTTTCTCTCTGTCCTTGTCTCTCTGTCTCTGTCTCTATATCTCTGCCTCTGTGTCTCTGTGTCTCTGTCTGTCTGTCTGTCTGTCTGTCTGTCTGTCTCTCTCTCTCTCTCTCTCTCTCTCTCTCTCTCTCTCTCTCACACACACACACACACACACACACACACACACGCACGCACACACTCTTTATGTCCTGCTAGACTCCGATCTCACCACCAGTGCCTGGTGCCAGAGGCGTTTGGCGGGTCAGGCAGTAGGCGGGGCCCCTAGTGGGCCCACGGTCGCCCCCTCACTGGGCCTCAAGCAGCAGCACCAGGACCCTGACGTCTCCTGCCCTGGCCCCAGGAGACCAGGCGGCTCCTCAGCACTGGGGCTCTGGGCTGGGTGGGGAGGAGAGAGCCTGCAGGACCTTGTTCCCTGGCTGCCTCCATGCCCGGCTGGGTCGGGCTCTCCCCACATAGGCGGTGGGTGCGGGGAGGGGAGGCTCCCGTGCCTGCCCTTCCTGTGCCTCAGCCCCAAGCCAAGCTTCTCTTCTGGGTGCTCATGGTGCCCGGCTCCCTGGTAGCTAGCAGATGCCCCTCGCTGTCTGCCTGTAGAGTGAAGAGACCAGGAAGAAGGGTGGTTGTGGTCTTGGTCCCGGCCGGGGTCAGTGGCACTGTTCCAGAGGTGACCGAGCCTGCGGGCAGTTGGGGGTAGGAAATCCATCGAATCGGTTTTGTTTAACTCGTTGGCTCCCGCCACCCACGTGTTAAGAGGGTTCTGAGTTTTGTGCCAATCAAGTTCAGTGTGGCTTCACCCAAGCAAAGATTGTCCGTCAGACACCCTCATCCGGGCTCTGAGGAGCAAACGGTTTTCTTTAGAGATCAGAAGCTGTTCCTGAGTTAGGGTTTCGCAGGTGGAATTTTCTTTAGAGTTTGAGGATTGGGACCGGGCTGACTGGGCCTCTCTAGAAACAACCTCAACTACCCAATCTGGACCCCTGGTAGGAAATAGCCCAATAAGAGGCAGCAAGGGGCCAGAGAGACGGTTCAGGAGGAGCTGAGTGCTTGCTTTGCATGTGCCCTGGCTCGATCCCAGGCACCGAGTTGGGTACCCCAGCACCACCGGGATCTCTCCTGAGCACAGGATAGGAACTGCCTCAGCGCTGCCAGAACCCCCAAAACCCCTCCAAGAGGGCAAGAAGCAAGCGCCTTAGAGCTCTCAGGGTGCAGAAGGAAGCACGAAGGCGTCTCTCCACACACCTCCTCCCTTATCTCAATTTAGAAAAACAGGTGAAAAATTAAAATGTCCTCCAAAGTATTCTGCAATATTTTTTTTAAGTTCATTAGATTTCAGAGCATGGCTTCCCCCACACACACCCCAATTCTGAGAAAATTGGATGGCGTGCAGAATGGAAGAGCCCTCACTGCCTCTTGCACCAACGCATCACGGCTTCCCCGTGTCCAAATGTTAATTTGAACTGATGAAACACTCTCGGCACTTTAATTTTTTTTTTTTCACAGTGAAAAAGAAAACTTAACTTGTAAGCATTTCTGGTTCCGAGTGCAATGGTTCACACTTCGAGGTCTGCAAGCAGACGGAGTGGAAGGTGAGAATATCTCACTGCAGATTATGAAACTGCAATATTAATATTACTTTGTTAATTTCAAGATAAGATTGTAGCATTGGGGGGATTTTTTTTTCTTGCTTTTTTTTTGGGGGGGTGTCATACCCAGCGATACACAGGGGTCACTCCTGGCTCTGCACTCAGGAATTATTCCTGGGGGGACCATATGGGATGCTGGGAATCAAATCTGGGTTGACCACATGCAAGGCAAATGCCCTACCCACGATGCTATTGCTCCAGCCCCCCTGGGGGGATTTTCAAGATCATTGATCTTAAACCTCAGCATCCGCCTATACATGGCGAGGAGACCGTGGTGGCTCTGAGTCCTTCCCGGGTCGACAGAGCCGGTGGAACAGAGCAGGGACATCTGATGCCTGGACTCTGGAATTATGAACCCGACCTTGCCCCCTCACTGTCTCCCCGTACTCCTCTACTCTTGTCATCCCCATGCAAGAAAAGAGCACTAGCTTATCCTTTGCTGCTTCACCTTCCAAAGTCCGAGTCTGTGTGTGTGTGTGCCCAAGTCCGTCATAGTTATTCGGCTGTCAATGTTAGTTAAATCCACCATTGGAGATGCTTCCAAAGTTTCTTGGATCTGTTAAGAAAACAGTGCAAAGACCACCAGGAAATTAATCAAGAATGGCTGAGTCTCACAGTGGGCACTAATAAAGGGTTAAGTGGGGCTGTCTCTGGCAGACTCAAAGTAGTGGGGGCCACAGAGCCCTCACTGGCAAAGAGCAAGTGGGAGGTGCCACAATCTACCAGTTCACCAGTCCCTGGAAAGCCTGGCTCCCGCTCTCCGGGGCTCTGCCAGTCCTGAGGAGCTTCTTATGCCTTCATGGTTTGATGTGGGTATCCACCTCTGCCCCAAATTCCTGGGGCGATAGCACAGTAGGTAGGGCATTTGCCTTGCATGCGGCCAACCCAGATCCCATATGGTCCCCTGAGCACCGCCAGGAGTAATTCCTGAGTGCAGAGCTAGGAGTAACCCCTGTGCATTGCCGGTGTGACCCAAAAACAAACAAACAAACAAATTCCACCAGGAGGGAAATGCAAAAAGAAGGGGGAGGTCGCGCGTTGCTGTCCCAGCAAGTCTTGTCTTGGGTAATTCTGGAGAGCACTGTGGACCCATGACCATAGAAGAGGGGAGGCTACTTTTTTCTGCCCAAGTTTTTACCTTACTTCCTCCTGACCAGCCACCTATCTGCACCTCCTCGTCTTCTCACTTAGAGAATGCACTCCCCCACACCGGGGGAAGGAATCCCAGAATCCCTACTGCCGCTTCATTCACCCCCAGATTTGTGGGAGTCGTGCTCGCTTCGTGTCTGCCTGCCCATCGCATTCTATATTCAGGAGTGGAGAAGAGAAACCCTCCGAGCCAAAAATACAAGCCGCCCCGGGGCCAACGGCAGCCCCCTGCCTTTTGAATGAACAGACGCCTCTAAAGATCCCTAAGAGGGAATGGACACTGGGGTCCTGTGGCCTCAGCTCAGAAAGGGAGCCCTGTCCCCAGCTCCCACGGGCTCCCACTTTGCCAACTGAGTGCACGTGGCCTGTTCTCGGGCTTTGTGGTAATGCCGGGTTGGACATGGTCTCCAGAGAGTTGGGAGACGCAGTCTCCACACCCCAGTGGCCCGGGGGGTCTCCCGAGCAGCACCAGGCCCCCAGGAACTGCATTGTGGCTGCCATTCTAAGCCTTCTGTGTGTCTGTCTCTTGGGCTCTGTGTTTGGCCAGAATCTTAAGTTTGTGGTGATGACCGTGAGAGTGTGTGGAAGAACAGGTTTTTTTGTTTTTTTGGTTTTTTTTTGCTTTTTTGGGGGTCACACCTGGCGATGCACAGGGGTTACTCCTGGCTCTGCACTCAGGAGTTATTCCTGGCAGTGCTCGGGGGACCCTATGGGATGCTGGGAATCGAATCCAGGTCGGCCACGTGCAAGGCAGATGCCCTCCCCGCTGTGCTATCACTCCAGCAGCAAGAACAGGTTTTATGGGAAGGAAGTTTCTCCCCGCTAAACAGCTGTCCTGTTGCCTGTCAGGAAATTACCCCTGAGGAACCAAGAGTAACTTCCACCATGACCATCCTGTTCCAGGCTTCAGGGTCTTCTGTGAACCCTTGTCACTGCTTCCATTTGGGGGTAGAGTTTGACCTTGTTGACCTTTCAAGGCCCCGAAGGACCCTCCGTCAGCTCTGCATGCTGTGGGAGTCTCTGCAGTGCCAGAGAACGATGGTGCTTCCGTGTTTTGCCCAATGTCTGGCTGGTCAGAGCTTAATTCAGCCCTTGGTTTTCTGTACCAAGGCACAAGTCAGCGCCATAATGCATCAATGCACTGGGTTTTCCAGCCATTTCCCAGAATGATGGTGATAAACTGGGTTCTACCTCTCCACCTGCTCTGAAATGACAGTCACCAAGCGTCTGCCACAGCCTTGCAGTGACCGGCTCGTGTAGTCATTGGGATTCACACTGCGGCTTCCTCTGAGCCAGCGATCAATAAGGGGAAAAAATTCAATGCCGCCCTTCCTGGTATGGAAGTTTCTTTTCTTGTTTTGTTTTGGGGCCACACCTGGCTTTACAATCAGGGTCGCTCCTGGCAGTACTCAGCTGGCCGTATAGGATGCTGGAGTCAACCCACAGGCAAGACAAGCTCTGTACTGTTGCTTAGGCCCAGTTGAAGTTGGAATCTGAATTCTTTTCTCCTTCTCCTCCTCCTCCTCCTCCTCTCCTCCTCCTCCTCCTCCTCCTCCTCCTCTCCTCCTCCTCCTCCTCCTCCTCCTCCTCCTCCTCCTCCTCTTCCTCCTCCTCCTCCTCCTCCTTCTCCTCCCCCTCTTTGTAACAGAAATGATACTAATTGGAGTGAATGAATCTTTATGTAACTTCTCAGCATTGACCTTTTGGATGCATCTGGTTTAAGTCCTGATTTTAATTTGCTCATTAAGGTTTTATTTTCAGTGAGCAAAGTTTTCTACATTAGAACTCATATAGTCTGTAAAACCACTGACCTTTTCTTGGGAGCTCTTGCGCCATCATCAGCCCCTTCAAGGTGGTGATTCAGTCCATATCCTGTTCTCCTATCTGAATTGGCTGTTTCCAGCGGGCCTGTGCACCAGGTGGATCACTCTTTTTGCGTGATTTTTAGGACTAGGCTGTGAGGTGTACTCAAGGGGGCTTTATCTGTGAAATCCTTGAGTGCCCTGGATTAAAATAAGTCCCTTGGAGAAAGTTTAGAAGCATAGTAGGAATGAAATCAGACTGGGTCATCGCTCTGTTGCTATGGCTAATTTTCTCCTTTGCGGGGTGGTCTCAAGTACCATCATCTTTTTTTTTTAAAATTTTATTTTATTGAATCACCATGTGGAAAATTACAATGCTTTCAGGCTTAAGTCTTAGTCATACAATGCTGAAAAAACCATCCCTTCACCAGTGCCCATATCCCACCACCGAAGACAAAAAAAAAACAAAACACAGTACACCTTCCACCACCACCCCCCCGCCTTGTAACTGATAAATTTCACTTTACTTTCTATTTACTTTGGTTACATTCAATATTTCAACACAAACCTCACCATTATTGTTAGGAGCACCCCACTAGAGTCAGACCTGTTGTGAAGAGAAATGAGGTCGTGCAGCCGCAGTAGCGGCCGCGCGGTTTTGGATTTCTGTACTTTAACAACTAAGTCCAGGGAGAGTTCTTCCGGATATTCGATCATTGCAAGCTTGTAAACCCCATCTGTGGTCGTCATAATATGGCGGTCCCCACGCCCTTCATCCCCGGGAAGGGACAGGCGAGAGAGAGAAATACCTTTCCCCTCCCGGGCGGGCATGGGGTCTCGGCTTAGTTCTCTGGCTGGAGACAATCTGCAAGGAGCAGTCCATGTTGTAGTTGGTTCAGCTGGGTCTGGATTCACGCCGGTGCAGCTGCGGAGTAGCCGCACACGCGTGCGGCCCCCGGGGTCACATCTCGGCAGCGGTAAGTACCATCATCTTTACCACTTTACATTTATTTCTTTCAATGGAGGGTGGGGCTGCACCCAGCAGTGCTCAGGTCTTACTCCTGGCTCTGTGCTCAGGGATCACTTCTGGTGGTGCTCAGGGGGCCATCCACAGTGCCAGGATCAAACATGGGCTGGCCAGGCACGATGGTGTTTCTTTCAACCAGTGACGGATGGTAGGTCTAAGGTGCTCCCCTGTCCCGTTACCATCACAGCACACATGGCAGGCACCAGGAGGAGTCAGTAGTCGTGGTGATCAGGGCCTCTTCTCTTGCCCTCTACGAAGCTGCTAGGACAACCAGGTGTAGAGGGCACTTTGGAGAGGAAGATACATGATTCGACCTTCACATACTGAGCGAATCACTCCAGGATACACGCGTCAGGAGTCCCTCTCATCAGATGACTATGCAGTAACATTGGACCCAGAACCTTCACAAGAGCGTCCAGTAGGTATAATGTCTAAGGGGAAAGTTTCCCCCACGCCAAACCCTGCAAAAACTCTTACACTCCTCTCACTGTGGGCAAGGCTGATCCACAGGACTGGCTTTTGCACATTCCAAAGCCTTAGTTCCTGTGGACGTTACAGTCCATGTCCCTTGCCTAGTAGCTCCCAGGACAGACCCACCCATCTGGGTCCCTCCCAGCATTCACCCAAAGCCCTGAAGTGAACTGTTATCATCTATTTGGCTGCCTTGAAAGTTCCCTTACTTTTGTGTGAGCTCAGCTCTGCATTTTAAATCAGATTTGTTTCTTTTGTCTGGTGCCCTTCAGTAGGAGAGAGTTAAGCACATCCAGTGAGCTCATTTATAAAGGGAAGTCAACCACTGCCTCATTTACACATAAGTCAACGACGATGCCTGTGTCAACCACTTACATCCCAATGAACAGAACAGACTCAGGGGAAATGGCCGCCTTTGCCACAGAGGTCAGTGGGCTTGTTTTCTAGGGCATCTCTGGCTGTTTGAGTGGACCCTGGTGCCACTTACTCTGCCTTATCACAGGAACTTCCTTCCCTGGTTCTTCATCCCGTCTTTGGGAGCTTGGCAAGCTCTTGCCCCCAGAGACAGGCACCCACTGTGCAACAAGCATAGTATGACTGTTCTCTTGCCCCGGTGAATGGATTATCTCTGAAAGGAGCTTTTGCTGTAGTTGCAGCTGTGTGACTCCCCAACGGTGCCAAAAGTAGACATGTCCTCGAGCAGGATGGACCAGGAAGGAGGGGGTGAGCATGACAGGCCAAGTGAGCAGGGAAAGGGGCTCCAGAGAGGACCCCTAGGGTCCCCCCGTCCTGAGTAACAGTGGATGTTCTGAGATGAATGAGTTGATTCTTGGGCCAGGCTGGAGTGGGCAACTGGAGCTCTATAAATTAATAGGGTTTCTAAAGGTAACAAGACTTTAGATTGCCAAAACGTGGATCATCAAAGTGATACTAAATATATGGGATGTGTAAGAAAAAGTTCCAAATAAAAGATTATATGTACATATATATGTAATTCTACTACTCCACTAAAAATAAAATGAGATGTTCTGCTGAAGAGACAGTACAAAGGTGAAGGCACTTGCCTTATACACAGACAACATATAGTCCTAATACAGCATATAGTCCCCTAAACACTCCCAAATAAGCTGCCACCTGAGCACAAAGCCATGTGTGACCCCTGAACAACTTGGATGTACCCCCTTCCCCAAAAAAGAGATAATCACTTTAATCTACCCAATTGACAAATATGGTCAAATATGTATTTTGTCCTCTTATGTTTTCTGGTGAGCACATAAATCTATAAAAATGCTAGGAAGAGAAATACACAACAAAAGGTTTTAAAATTAGCAAACTATCTTGCTTCAAATTAATCAGAAAAAATGGGAGAGAACTACAAAAAATGGGGGCAATGACTGTCATTGTGATTCTCCTACACAACAAGGAGATGGAAACAACATGAGGAGCTCACAGTAGAGAAATAATCAAATTAAGTTGACTCCAGCCATTATATAGCTATTAAGGAGTCACTTAAATCCCACTATCTTCTCAGTCTATTCCAACAGATGGGGAAGTGGTTATGACATTCTTATGGAAATTGTTTATAAGACACACATGGCATAGGTGAAAACCCAGGAAGTAAAGTGATATGTAAAATACAAGGGTTTTGTTTTGTATACTTTCATACCTATGTGTGAATCAATGAAAGGAAGCACTTGTACTGTAAAACTGGGCAAAGATCTCCTCAGAGGAATCACACAAAGACAAATTGCGATGCAATAAGCAAAGGGTCTTTATTGGCTAGCTGGAGCTAGGACCCTCATCTGCCTCACTGACACAGTGGCAGTCTTCTCGGAACTAGAGGCCTAGAGTCTCAAAAATGAGGGGCTTTTATACAACAGCATTAGAATGGAACTTTCCGAGAACTACCCTTTTGGCCGAAGTCTGAGGGGCTTTTCACTACTTGTACTTAGCTGATTGGTTGTAAGTTGGAGTTTCATAAGGGTCACATAGAGGGGGGGCTCTTTCCTACCTGTACCTGGTAACTTTAGTTGACCTTACCATGGCTATCTCATTTCGGGGAAATCATGATTCAATTCTAGGAATCTTTACTCAATTCCAGGAATTCTGGAAGCGAAACCTAGGCCTTGCCTCTTCTGGCTTCTTTATGAGCCTGTCATGGTGCTGCCTTTGCTTCTATATTTCTCAGTACACTTGAGTGATCAAATCTTTCTTTGTAATAAAGTTTTCTATGTTCTAAACCTTCCACAGTGAATGTAGACTGTCCAAGTATCTAGGAAAAAAGAATGACACAAGCTGTTGTTATGACTGTCCTGCATTTATCAGTGGATTTTGAAAAATCTGGTGTTTTCACTCCCATTTCCCCAAATACCTGGACAGATGGTCTGGGGCGGCTGGCTCCTACCCCACCCATGCCCCCCTGCCTAACACTAGGCTTCCGGGCCTGGAGGAACCCTGGAAAACCCAGTTAGCTAGAACTTGGATGAACCCACTCACGATGGCTATTCCTCGAGCTGGTCTTCATTCTAGGAACTTTGGTGGTACTCATTCTTTTTATTTTGTTTTTCTTTTTACTTTGTTCTGAATCATCCCTTCTGGAGTGGTTCTGCTGGCTAGTAATTTCATCCTTCATAATAGGCTCAGCCAAATGAAAGTGCCAATATTAAACCATTTAAAAAATCTTAAGGAGCTGGAGCAATAGTACAGCTGGTAGGGTGTTTGCCTTGCATGCAGCTGACCTAGGTCCGATCCATGGCATCCCGTTAGTACTCAAAGCCCATGAGGAATAATTCCTCAGTGCAGAGCCAGGAATAACCCCTGTGCATCGCTGGGTGTGACCCAAAAATCTAAAAAATAAAAAATAATCTTTAAAACATTTACTTAGAAAAAAATTCTCACCTGTTTTACCCTTCTTCAGTTATCCTTATTCTAACCCATGTAGTGGAAGAAAATAAGGTGGGCTTTTTTTTTTTTTTTTGGTCAATTGGAAGCTCTAGCTAACTGGTTGTGCCAGGTAAGAAGTGATGCTCAGCGTTCTGGCTTTCTCATGAGCAAAGAGTGGCTGATTTTTACGTAGTTATTTTTAGCATAATATTTCCCCACTAATCTAAACCATTAACTTTGTGGCTCCAGTTGGAGTACTAACATCGAGCCAAACTTCATTTACATAAACAGGAACAGCTTCCTCCTGCCTTCCAGTTTAAAAAAAAATAGCCTGAAAAGAAATTTTTTAAAAAGAGACACTTTCACAATCTCTTATAAGTTGATTCGATTTGCAAGGTATTTCAAAATAAATTTTAATTCAAAATGTTAAAAGCTACAGATGACTGGAAATAATGTAAAAACAGAAAATCCAATTTAAAAATACATATTTCATGTTGGAGCACAAGCATGCGTCTCAGATTGTTCCCTGAGTTTTCAAAGTAACTGAATTCAATAAAATGTAATCCGGAAACAAAAGCAGAAACACACCCGCAGCTCTTGGGCAATGATTAACAAATGGGTCAAGTAATAATTACTTTATACAAGCTTCATCCTATTCATAAGATTATACCGCTTTTCATCTCGGTGAAGAAATGAGAGTCCCTTGTCGTAAGAGTGATGATAGAAAGTATTCCTCGGGCAGGCCGTTGGATGGGCAAGGCTGAAATCAAAAGAGAGGTTTGAAAGCTTTAACTCAGGCCTGATTAGGCATATGAGAACATGGATGGGGGTGCCATGAGTGCCCAAGGGCTCAGAATTTGGGGGTGAGGGAGGATGGGGGATCCGTGACCATCCACCAGTTCAGGAGTGCCCAGTGCAAGGAGGAAAGCTACAGGATTGCTCTATGATTTGGAATCCAGGAAAAGAAAGTGGGTTCAGAATGATGAGAAAAATTCTCTGTGCGCAGGACGAAGGATTGAGGCACACCCAGCAGGGGAGACCCCAGTTTGGAGCGGAGGGGAAAGACTGAGTGGAGAGGGGAGAAGGGAAGGAGAATATTCATGTTTGGCTCCTTTTTTTTTTCTTTTTGGGTCACAATGGTGGTGCACAGGGGTCACTCCTGGCTCTGTAGTCAGGAATTACCCCTGGCGGTGCTCAGGGGACCGTATGGGATGCTGTGAATAGAACCTGGGTCGGCCGCGTGCAAGGCAAACGCCCTACCCACTGTGCTATCACTCCAGCCCCTTTTTCTGTTTTGTTTGGTTTGGTTTCAAGGTTTGGGTAAGGGTAGTAGCAGTCTTAACACTTGTGGGCAGATCATAGGTCATCAGCCCACTTAAGTACCTAGAAAGTAAATGCAATTACAAGCTATTACAGAAAAGATTCTCATCTGAGTTGATTTAAGATGTTAGAAGAAACCATGGTATTGGAATATAAATGTATGGATGAATGGTAGGTGGGTAGGGCCAGAGAGGTCATACAGCAGGGAGGGCTCTTGCCTTGCTCACTGCCAACCCAGGTTTGATGCCGGCATATGTGTGAACCTCGCCAGGAGTGATCCCCACATGCAGAGAGGAGAAAGCTCTGAGCACAGCTGGATGGGGTCCCCAAACCAGACCAAAACAAAAGGGAGTGTTGTGGTGACCGTGAAAGATAGGGCCGGCTGGGCTGAACAACCTGAGTGGCCAATCTTGGGATGGATATTAAAACTCTTCCAAGCCCTGTTGAGGGTTCTGGAGAACGCGCTGCCTATCGGATCTGTGGGACTCAGTGAAATGAAACCCTGAACCCCCTGGAAGGGAAGATGCAGAATTTCAAGCTGTCAGCAGCAGAGGGTGGAGCAAGGGTGGTGACCCTCTGGACATGGGCACATTCCCTGGGCTCGGGGAGTCCTTCCTTCCTTCCTTCCTTCCTTCCTTCCTTCCTTCCTTCCTTCCTTCCTTCCTTCCTTCCTTCCTTCCTTCCTTCCCTCCCTCCCTCCCTCCCTCCCTCCCTCCCTCCCTTCCTTCCTTCCTTCCTTCCTTCCTTCCTTCCTTCCTTCCTTCCTTCCTTCCTTCCTTCCTTCCTTCCTCCCCTCCCTTCCTTCCTTCCTTCTTTCCTTCCCTCCCTCCCTTCCTTCCTTCCTTCCTTCCTTCCTTCCTTCCTTCCTTCCTTCCTTCCTTCCTTCCTTCCTTCCTCCCTCCCTCCCTTCCCTCCCTCCCTCCCTCCCTCCCTCCCTCCCTTCCTTCCTTCCTTCCTTCCTTCCTTCCTTCCTTCCTTCCTTCCTTCCTTCCTCCCTTCCTTCCTTCCCTCCCTCTCTCCCTCCCTCCCTTCCTCCCTTCCTTCCTTCCCTCCCTCCCTCCCTCCCTCCCTCCCTCCCTTCCTTCCTTCCTTCCCTCCCTCCTCCCTCCCTTCCTTCCTTCCTTCCTTCTTTCCTTCCCTCCCTCCCTTCCTCCCTTCCTTCCTTCCTTCCTTCCTTCCTTCCTTCCTTCCTTCCTTCCTTCCTTCCTTCCTTCTTTCCTTCCCTCCCTCCCTTCCTCCCTTCCTTCCTTCCTTCCTTCCTTCCTTCCTTCCTTCCTTCCTTCCTTCCTTCCTTCCTTCCTTCTTTCCTTCCCTCCCTCCCTTCCTTCCTTCCTTCCTTCCTCCCTTCCTTCCTTCCCTCCCTCCCTCCCTTCCTTCCTTCCTTCCTCCCTCCCTCCCTTCCTTCCTTCCTTCCTTCCTTCCTTCCTTCCTTCCTTCCTTCCTTCCTTCCTTCCTTCCTCCCTTCTTTCCTTCCCTCCCTCCCTCCCTCCCTCCCTCCCTTCCTTCCTTCCTTCCTTCCTTCCTTCCTTCCTTCCTTCCTTCCTTCCTTCCTTCTTTCCTTCCCTCCCTCCCTTCCTTCCTTTCTTCCTTCCTTCTTTCCTTCCCTCCCTCCCTCCCTTCCTTCCTTTCTTCCTTCCTTCTTTCCTTCCCTCCCTCCCTCCCTTCCTTCCTCCCTCCCTCCCTTCCTTCCTTCCTTCCTTCCTTCCTTCCTTCCTTCCTTCCTTCCTTCCTTCCTTCCTTCCTTCCTCCCTCCCTTCCTTCCCTCCCTCCCTCCCTCCCCCCCTCCCTCCCTTCCTTCCTTCCTTCCTTCCTTCCTTCCTTCCTTCCTTCCTTCCTTCCTTCCTTCCCTCCCTCCCTCCCTCCCTCCCTCCCTTCCTTCCTTCCTTCCTTCCTTCCTTCCTTCCTTCCTTCCTTCCTTCCTTCCTTCCTTCCTTCCTTCCTTCTTTCCTTCCCTCCCTCCCTTCCTTCCTTTCTTCCTTCCTTCTTTCCTTCCCTCCCTCCCTCCCTTCCTTCCTTTCTTCCTTCCTTCTTTCCTTCCCTCCCTCCCTCCCTTCCTTCCTCCCTCCCTCCCTTCCTTCCTTCCTTCCTTCCTTCCTTCCTTCCTTCCTTCCTTCCTTCCTTCCTTCCTTCCTTCCTTCCTTCCTTCCTTCCTTCCTTCCTTCCTTCCTCCCTCCCCTCCTTCCTTCCTCTTTCCTTTTTGAGCCACACTTGGGCTGTTCTCAGCACTTTATCCTGGTTCCGGACTCACTCCTGGCAGTACTCAGGGGGTCACATAGGAGTAGGGCGCCTGCAAGGCAAGCACCCTCACCCTTGGGCTGTTGCTCTGGCCCAAGCTCTGGCCAGGGCCAGGTGTAGTATTGAGACAATGTCTGGCTGGGGAGAGGCAGCGTCCCCCCACAGGAAGGCTGCCTGGAGCAGGCGCCAGCCGCACAGCCCCTCTTCTCTGGAGGACAGTGCTCGGCTGAACTGAGCAGAGCAGGCTCCGTTCTCCCCCTGGGGTCCTCTCTCAGAGCACAAGCACACTAAGGGAAGAACCCTTGTTCATCCCGGGTCTGCATCAGCACGTCTTGCTTTTGGGGCAAGACCGGCAAGCAAGGGAGGGTGGGATGGTCGCCTTTCTAGACAGAGCTGAAAAGGTCAGAGAGAGAGGATGTCTGGGCAGAAGAATAGGCAATGTTTTAAAGCTGATTTCGCAAAAGCCCTCATCAGACACCCCTGTGCCATTTTACCGGAGCTTCTGAAGTGGTTCTCACTCTGATTGTTCCCAAAGTCGGGTGATTGCCCTGATGAGAGTCAGTTCTGCAGGGAACCTGGAAGCCAGGGAGTGCTTGGGGCAGGGATTCTGAGAGTTACTTGGCTTGCTATGCTGTCCCCTTTTCTGGAAAAAAAAGAAAAAAATAAAGCACTCAGTGCCACTGAAAAGTCACTTTTTTTTCGTTCTTTTCTTGAGCCATGCCTCCTTGTGCTCAGGGATCCCTCCTGGCAGGGCTCAGAGGACCGTATGTGATGCCAAGGATGCAACTCGGGTCAGCTGCATGCAAGGCAAATGCCCTACCTACTACACCACGGCACCAGCCCTAATGTACCTTGTTTAAGCTGCAAAAACCCTCCCTCCACAGCACCCAAAGTGACTCCTACCTTGTGTGCTCTGGGGTGGTACCAATTACGTGGGTTGGAGAAGCCAGGGTGCTTGTGGAATGATGGGAATGTGGGTGGGTGGTGGTGAAGAGAAGACAAAGCTGAAAGGGAAAATGCCCCGTTTGCACCAGAGAGGGAGACAGGAGAGGCGGCAAAGGTAATTCACCCACCCAGGGTCCACAGCTAAAGGGAGTGTGGAGTTTAGGGCCCATTCCAGGGCGCGTGGGCCACACTGGTCTCATCTCAACCCGCCTCCTCGCTGGTCCCTATTTATTAAGTTTCAGCTCTAGTGGAGAGATGGGTGCTTGGGGACACCCACACTCACAGCATCTGTCCCCCGTGGTCCTCCAGGGCGAGCCCCGCCTACCCTTCCCGGGACCGGACTCACTGCATTCTTTTACGATGTTCTGAGTCCAGTTATAACTGGTTAGTGGGCCTCCTGGTGGATGTTGTCTGGGGCGGGACAGAGTGACCCGAAGCTGGGGAAGGAGCAGAGTGAAAGATCCGACTCTGCTTCTCAGTGCTCAAATAGAAGTCAGGCCCTTCATCTGAAGCTCCTGACTCTGGCCTCCGGTTTTGCATTCGTCCTTTGCTTCCAAATGGGGCGCGAAGACTTCCACATCTGCACCCTGCTCTGGAATGCTGGTCAGGGCTGCCAGCCTTCACCGTGGATTAGGAAACGGCTGTTTCTCAATCTGTATACGAAGAGGAAAGGGAGGCATTTGGGACATTATCTTTTTTCTACCCGAGGCACAGAAACATATTACAGCAGAAAGCAAAAGTGATTAACTGCTGCCTGGAAATGGGATGGTGTTTTCCCTTGGAAGCGTAAGGTTACATAAGGTTACATAGGTGCTGTGCCATGCGAACTACCTCCCTCTTTGAGTTCTTTATCAGTCATAGGTGGAGAACATTTTCCGTCCAGATGCTAGTGGGGAAGCATTTCAGAGTGAAACAAAGGAGTCTATTTATTTGGGAAGGGGATGGCGGAAGGAGGTTGATAAGAACAGATACTGCATTTGATCTTAGCCAAAAGGCCAAGAAGCGATGGGAAGGAGGTTGGATCACACCCCGTGGTGCTCAGGGATTACCCCTGGCTCTGAGCTCTGTGGTGGGGCTCAGGGACCCATGCGCAGTGCCAGGGTTCAAACTAGAGCCAGTCGCCTGAAAGGCGACCTTAACCCCTTGTACCATCTCTCTGGCCCAAAGTAAGTAAACCATCAAGTGGCACCTAAGAAATGCCCGGAGAGCAGGGCAGGGAACTGTGCCGACCGCCTGAGTTCGGGGAGTGTAGACTCAGGCTGGACCGAGGATTGCTCATTTTTTGGCAGGGAAAGGAAAGTCAGTCCTAGCCTCTGCTGGTTTGCCGGGGCTGCCGTTCTCCCTCACAGCAAAGAATTTCATGAGGAGGCGAAAGAGGGAAGTAAAACAACTTTATTTAGAGAAATACGCGGGGTGGGGCAGAAGGGAAGGGGATGAGAGAGAGGTGACTAGCAGCTTCCCAGAAAGTTCACGATCAGGGACCCCACCCTACCCATCTGCCTGCAGCAGCGTTGAAATAACATGAGGTGCACAGTACAGCGGGGAGGGCACTTGCCTGGCATGCGCCTGCCCTGGGCTTGATCCCATATGGTCTTCCAAACCTGTCAGGAGTGATTCTTAAGGGAAGAGCCAGGAATAACCCCTGAGCATTGCAGGGTATGCCCCCCCCCCCAAATAAAATAAAATAACACTACCTGAGGCCTGAGAGCTGGGAGGTTAGGCACGTGCCTTGCAGAGTCAGACCCCAGCTCATCTCTGCACTGTGTAGACCCTGAACACCACCAGGAGTGATCCCTGAGCACAAGGCCAGGAACAAACCCTGAGTACCACCAAATATGGCCCCCAAGCAGACAAAGAGCATGACTCCCTTGCCCAGGAATTCTTGGTGAGTTTTATCTGGCACGCCTGTAGTTCCTCCTCTTTCATCTCTACAAACAGGTCTGTTGTATCACTTTCCTTTCCAATAAATTGCTGTGGTTTGTTTGCTGTTATTTGTGTTGTTGAGCAAGTCTCATGCAGCAGATTCCAAATGATAGCAAACCTGAACGAGAAATCAAACAGGGGTTCCAGGCCTGTTTCTGCAGCCTGGTCCCGACAGCGGGGCCACGCAGATGGCGCATGCACCAACTCTTGGAGTAGTTGATTGTTCACGTATGGAGAGAAGAACAAGACTTTGCCTCTAGAACACCAGGTTAAACGGTCAAAGAGCTTTGTCGATTGGGGTCCCCAGGGTAGGAAGGAGGCTGGGAGGCTGGGAAAGGAACATCTGGTCTCCAGCCTGGACTGGCCTGTGCTTGCAGCTGTTCGCTCTGCTCTCGCCCGGCCGAGATCATCCTGTTGTCAGAATCCTGAAGGCTTTTGAATCGAGGAACATCCTGGCCACTCAAGCTGGCTGCGCTCCATGGAAGTACGATATGTGCTGGTTTATGATTTTCTCAGGGCATAATCAAAACTGACTTCAAAGATGAATCAAAATTCAGAGGTGTTTGGGGTGGATTTTTTTTTTTAATTTTTCATGTTGGCTGCATATCTCTACATTTGGGATGATTTAAATGTTATTTGATTTTGCTCCTGTTTTGTATTAAGTTCATTTCAGGGAACTGACAGACTGTTCTTCTTTGTTCTCTTCCCTTCTTTCTACTCCAGATCAAAACACAAATACTGCCCTTAATAAATGAAAGAGAGAGTTTCCATACGACCCAGTAACTCTGCTTCCCACTATCTATTTGAAAAACAGGAAATGATTGACACCAGAAGTTGTATTCACTCTGGTGTTTATGGCAGACTTATCTACAGTAGCTGAGATAGGGAAAGAACAGAATGCTGATCAGTAGGTGATTGGGTAAAGAAAGCATGGTGCGTTTATCCAACGGAGTGCTACTCAACCACTAACGGTGCTGCTGATTTGCAGGCGGTTCTGCTCTAACTCTTGATTCAACGTTTTTCAGAACACCTTTCAACTGTGGCCTCCGCTCCGGAGTGGGGGCTGTGATAGATCCTTCAGAATATCCCCCCCAACGGAAGGAATAAGAACATGAGGAACGCTCCATTTGCCTTGTACCTACCTTGAATGGCCCTGGCCACTTCTCTGATCTCGGTGAAGGCTACTGGGCCACAGATCTAGACGGAAAGCTGAGCCGGGAACTAGGGTTCAAGTGGGCACCCCGAACAGGCGAGATTGTGGAGGAGGGAGCACCATGGAAGTTAACTCTGCTCCAGCCCCATGTGGAATAACAAATCCTATCCATCAGGACCAAACCCAGAGGCTCACACGGGTGAGGCAGGGGGTCTATGGCCCCGCCACAGCCCTGCCCCCTTGGGAGAATAAGCGATAATAATTTCCCCATGTGTATTTATAAGCACTTTTTTATTTTCAAGTGTGATATCGTATCAATTCTCTTTGCAGAGAAAGGGCGTCTTTCGTATATAGCTTATAACGATTAGCAGTCCATTCTGTCTCTCTCTCAAACAATTGGTATTCTCCTTCTCAAGCCATTGCTGTCTAGTACTTACTAATTAAAAATTTACCTACTCTACTGAACCCCCTTGGAGAGATTTAGTCCATATTCATGATTCGGAGTTGAGGACAAACATACAAATTGCACACTCTTCTCCGATGCCATAAAAATACTAAATCTGATGACTCCAGAAACTTGAGGAAGGAGTCCAGATAATTTCCAATTATCTTATTCATTCATTCAGAAATAGAAATTATTCTCCTACTAGATATCAGGAATGAAGTCACATTTTATGTTTTTCTAACAACGTGTAATATTTAACTTAATTATCCACAATTTGAAATGTAAATGTATTAAGGTTGTCTGGTGGGAAATAAAGAACATTACCCAGTTCCCTACCCCACCCCTAGTACGTGCGCTGCTTCCTGAGAAGTGGATTCTTCTCTCCACTTCAGCTGTTTGGTTGAGAGGGAGCTTGACTCTCGGGAGTTCATTTATTCAGGCAGATACACTGGTCCTCCTGGTTTGCAGCAGTTCTCAAAGCCCAGACCTTGCTCTCCACCTCTCTCCATCTCCCTTCCCCCGCTCCTTCCAGGAGCTCCCACTCGCCCAGAAATCTCTGTGTCCACTAACAAGGAAAAGCATTGACTATGGGTTTGAAAGCACCTCGGGAAAGGAGAAAACAAGTTGATACTAATGACTTGGTAACATAGTAGATTGGTGTCCCTTTGTTTGTTTGTTTTCAGCCAAATGACAAGAGAACTTGATTGAATCATCATTTGATAGAACATTAGAAGTAATTTAGATGGGGGCGTGTTGAGGCCAGACATGCAGGTGCTGGGGGGGGGGGTTACTCCAAGTGGTGGTGCTCGAGGGACCATGTGATGCAGGGATGGGCAGAGCGTTTCCGCATGCAAGGCAGATGCTCTGAACCAATGTGCCCTCTCTCTCCCTAATGTTCTATGACACATGTCGTTTGATTTCTGATTTGTATCTTTCAAGGGTTCAAAGACTTAGGTGGTACTATTACAATTTTCTTGGGGCCTGAGAGACTGTGCAGAAGGTAAGGCATTTGCCTCGACAGAGCTGACCCAGTTTAATCCCTGGTACTACATTCGGTCCCCTGAGCACAGGCGGGTCACTTCTGAGCGAAAGGCCAAGTGTTGGTCCCTGAGCACTGCTGGCTACGCCTCAGTCCCCTCACAAATAAAACCATTTCCCCCCACTTTCGCTCTATTTATCTGGAATAAGTTTCTAAGTACTTGAACTTATGAAACTAAAACATAAGAATTCATTGGGAGATGTAAGAAGTAAAAGAGAAAAAATAATAAAGAACTTAAAAGAAAGGTAAAAGGAAGAAAAACATTTCCCATTTCACTAAAGATGTGATTTTTGATAAAGTTTCATGCTTCTTTTTATATAATTATCAAAAATCTGTGAGATATTTTCACTTTTGTTTCATTATGCAATGGTAATTATAGTAAGGATAAATAAATTCAGAAGCGATTATTCAAAACTCAGATGGGAAAATTTAAGATATATGATATGTTTGAGAATTAAATTTAAATTCGCACCCATATTTGTGTTGCAGAGATATATAATAGAAATGCAAATCTAATGAACAAAAGAAATTACATAAAACATCTGTGAAAAAGAGAGTGTGTTCATGTATTTAAAAATAGTTTCTAGTAGATGCTCAATCACTTTGGAACTTATATTCCACTGGACCTATTTAAAAAGCAAAAACGAAAGGACTGGAGTAAAGCGGGTCAAGCACTTGCCTTGCACACAGCAGAGCTGGGTGCCATCCCTGGCACCCCGTATTGGTCCCCAAGATCCGCCAGGAATGACCCCTGAGCACAGAGCCAGGAGTGATCCCTAAACAAGAGCCCGGAGTGAGCCCTGAACACAGCTGGGTGTGTCTTTCCCCACCAAGGAAGATAAAAAAATAAGGTTTTGTTTTCAATTTTCCATAAAGCACTTGAAATAATATCTCAATAATTATTTAAATTGATGATAATTTTGGAAATTAAGCATGTATGAAGAGATAACCTTGTTTCCAATATTATTTTGGGAAAAATCATATGAAGATGCCAGTATTTGTTTGGGTGCATTTTGCCAGTAGATGCACCAGACAGTTAAACCACCAGCGTTTGCACCAGGCTTGTGGGAAACTTGTTCTCAAGAGTTCCACCGCCTCATCTTTATTGCCCTGCACACACCTACAGTGATCTGCCTTTGTGGATGAAGAAATTGTGGTCCGGAGAAATCCAGTGAATTATGACAGTCAGCAGAACACAGTCACCATCACAGTGGTGCGAGGATGGTTGACTACTCGTGACTACTCGTGGAAGTCACTCAAACGTCAAATGAAGTCAAAATAGTGTAGTTCAATTAACTGTGTCGAATCACTGGAAGAGTAAACTTTCAATTGATTTCCACAGCTCTGTCATGACACTCACAGCCCCTTTTATTAAAAGAATAAAATATGTATTAAAGTAGAGGCTGTTACTGGGAGCTGGAAGCTAGAACACAAAGTAAAAAACCAAGTGTCCAAAATTTGCTACCCTGTAACAAGTCAATAGCGCCGTTCAACAAGCGCCCGACTCCTCCCCCACCCTCTCCCTGTAAACATAGCTGCTTTCTCTTCTCCGTCCAGAAAGCAGACCCCCTCAACAGTCCTAAGGCTTCTGCTTTAACCTCCTCCCAAGGCCAGTTTGCTCTCCAGCCCCGCCCACCCTTAATTCTATCTTTTGAGCCTTCCGCATTTCCGTGTTCGCCCTGCTCCCCCCTCCTGGTAATTGGCCCCTGTTCTCTCCTTCCGAGATGACTGATGGAGAAGTTTTCCCTCCCAGCGAGAGAACTTTCTGTTTTTTAATTCTGCCTTCTACAGAAGCCAGATTCTTTTTGGCCTGAATATTTATAAGTCAGCTAAAACATCCAAACACATTTAAAAGGACCCAGGAGGATCCCTGGGGACTGTCAACAGAGTAGCCAATTTGCAAGGCACCGAAATGATGGCTTTGGAAGAATGCAGGGTTTGGTAACACTTCCAAAGTCAGTGGATTTGGGATCTACAACAAATATTTGATTTTCTTATGGTGGGGAGCAAATGATTATGAAAAAGAACCTGCATTTCCCTCACTAATTCATATAAAGCAAGGCAGAAAAGAAAAATATTTAATTATCACACGGATTTCAATAAAGGTGATAAATTTCTCCCCTAAATTGCAGCTATGATTAATTCAAATGATTAGTAATAATCTCAGATTTAAAAATCAGGCAGCCTAGCTTATAAATGGGAATAATTTGCTGGTTAAATAAAAGTTGTTAGAGACTCTGCTTTATAGGTTTATGTTTTCTAGTAATCAGATTAATCTAAACAAATCAGGTTAATATTTGTATTACAACTCAACTGCATTCTCACGCATTTGCCATCTAAGTGGTTAACAACTAGAGTAACATAGCATAAATACCAATTTAAGTTCACTCGGAGGTCGTAGGCCTAGGTGGTATTGTTGATAAAGTATTCTTTTGTCCTAAAAGATCAGTTCTGTAATAAGAGACACTTTTGCATTTCAAAAGAAACACAAATATTTGTTCTTTTGCTGCTTTTGTTTGTGCCTGCAAACACCCGAGGCCACTTGCCCTTAACTGTTTTTCATCTCAAAGGGAAATTGTGCTGACAATGAAAAGTAATGTAGTAATAAGATGTAGTGAAAAATAGAGTCATCCAGTGCTGACGACAGAGCTGAACCCCAGCCTCTCACGAAGGCCAGTGACTCTGTGGGACCCAAATCTAGTGCCTGGAAAAACTCCTTTGAACTCACCCCGCCGGGCCTGCGCTATCTGGGGCGTTTCCCAGCCAGGACTCAGCTCATTGGCTCCCGGGGGCGGAGGGGGAGGGGGAGTAGATAGGCAAGTTAAGACAGAATTGCGTTGGCAGCGGCAGTTAAGAACTCAAGGTCCAGGAGGACTGGCCCACACCTGGGAGCCTCGAGTGCTGGGGGAGGCCACCGGGAGGAGGGCGCCGTGACGATGGTGGCTGGGAATGATCACTCTGCGCAGGAAATGGGTGCTGACAGTGCTGACGCTAGGTAACGGAGCAAACATGAGAACACGAGAAGGAGCAAACATGAGAGCACAAACTTGTGTGTGTGCAAACCATACTGCACACACACACATGCAGAGAGACAGAGAGAGACAGAGACAGAGACAGAGACACAGAGAGACACAGAGAGACAAAGACAGAGAAACACAGAGACACAGAGAGACAGAGGGACAGAGACAAAGAAGACGCAGAGAGACACAGAGAGACAAAGACAGAGAAACACAGAGACACAGAGAGACAGAGGGACAGAGACAGAGAGAGACAGAGACAGAGAGACAGAGACAGAGGGAGAAAGAGAGAGAGAGGAGAGAGAGAGAAGAGAGAGAGGAGAAAAGTACCTGCCACAGGGCAGGCTTGGGTGGGGGAGATGATGGTGGGAGGGAAACTGGGGACATTGGTGGTAGAAAATGTGCACTAGTGGAAGGATGGGTGTTGGAACATGGTATGACTGAAACCCAACCATAGATAGCTTTGTAACTGTGTGTCTTACGGTGATTCAATAGAAAGAAAGGAGAGTGAAAGAGAGAATGAGAAAGAAAGATAAAGTGAAAGAGTAGAGAGAGAGGGAGAGAAAGTGAGAGAGGAGAGAGAGAGAGGGAGAGAGAGGAGTGAGAGAGAGAGGGAGAGAGAAAGGAGGGAGAGGAAGAGAGAGGGAGAGAGAGAAGGAGAGAGAGAGAGAGAGAGAGAGAGAGAGAGAGAGAGAGAGAGAGAGAGAGAGAGAGAGAGAGAGAGGGCCTTTGGCAGTAACTTGTGATCTAATCAAGGCACGAGCACTTTTCCTGAAGTCCTGAAGACAAGGGATCTGGTTAGTCGGCGCAACCGTCTCGCTAGTATCGGGTGAAGCTGGGCTCCGGGCTAAGGCTGGGTCAGGGTCCTGGGGCCCAATTGCAGAGCAGAGCATCAGCCGTGTCCCCGGAATGCCACCTTCCTGTGAAGTCAGTCACAAGCCTTGATTAGCTGGACCAAGGTGCCAGGGGACAAACGGACAGGAGTGGCTGGCGTGCCCTTCCTTCCGAGACAGTCAGCTTTTTAGGGACGCGTCTTTGTCGCTGGGCTGCTCCTGCAGAGAGCACTGCTGGTTCCTCTCCTCTGTCCCTTGAGGAAGGCAGGATGAAGGTCCGGCCAGGAGCTGTCTGTGGACTGAAACGGGGAGAAGAGCGGAAGGAGGACTTTCATCTCTTTTGCTCTGAACGGGGGATGTGAACAGAATAATCCAATCACCGATGATAACGCTGCTCTGCATGTCGCATTCATTCAGGTTATAGTCAGTGCCCAGCAGAGAAAGCCCGTGTTGGCAGCAGTTCACGCAAAATTAGAGTCTTATTTGTCTCCTGGAAAAGTGTTCCAGAGGCTGACAGGAAGGACAGGACTCACGGCCGCCTCTCCGGACCCTTGCTTGGTCCACGGCTCTGCCATCCCCAGGATGTGTCCATGGCCTCAGGGTCCCCAGTGAATGCCAGAGCTCCAGCCATCATTGCTGTGCTCCAGGAGGAAGAGGAGACATTCTCCTCCCTCTAGGGAATCTTCCTGAAGACATCGCACAAGACACTTCAACTGTGTCTCCCTGGCAAAAACGTCTTGTCATTTAGCTCCGACAGACTCAGGCAAGCACCCTGTGGGTTTGATGCTAAAGAGCAAATAAAAACTGGGGATGCTCTTATTTGGGAAGGAGGTGAGAAGTGGATCCTGAGGGCCCCTGGAGTGGCCCCTGCTGCCCATCTGACCACCCGTGCATGCACAGCGGGGCAAGTTGGGGGAGGAGTCGACTGCTTTTTTTTTTTTTTTTTTGCTTTTTGGGTCACACCCAGTGATGCTCAGGGGTTACTCCTGGCTTTGCACTCAGGAACTGCTCCTGGCAGTGCTTGGGGAACCATATGGGATGCCGGGGAACCAATTAACCTTATCAGGCCTCAGGGGTTGGTTTTTGGTTGGGTTGTTTTTTGGGGTTTGGTTTTTTGTTTTTGTTTTTGTTTTTTTGCTTTTTGGGTCACACCTGGAGATGCACAGGGGTTACTCCTGGCTCTGCACTTAGGACTCACTCCTGGGTGCTCGGGGGGACCATGGGGGATGCTGGGACTCGGCCGCATGCAAGGCAAACGCCCTACCTGCTGTGCTATCGCTCCGGCCCCAGGAGTCGACTGCTTTTAAAGAGATCCTAGAGACAGCCCTGGAAGCCCACTCACAAAGCCCAGTTGCCTGTTCACGATGATACACAGAATCGCCTCATGCTTAGAAACTAGTTGGTGAGGCAGAAATGATTGTACGGTGGGGAGGGGGGGCATTTACTTGGTACCTGGCCCACCCTGGGCTCAATCCCCTGCATCTGCATTCCATATAGTTCCTTGAGCAACCTGCCAAGGTAATTTCTGAGTGCAGAGCTGGGAATAACCCCTGAGCGTTACTGGGTATGGCCCCCAAACAAAGCACTGTGGCACTGTCGTCCCGTGTCCCCTTGTTCATTGATTCGCTCGAGCGGGCACCAGTAATGTCTCCATTGTGAGACTTGTTTTTACTGTTTTTTTGCATATTGAATATGTCACGGGTAGATCACCTGGCTCTGCCGTTCGTGGGGGGGGGAAGGGAGGGGGGCAGAAACTCTTGGTAGCTTGCCGGGCTCTCCGAGAGGGATGGAGGAATTGAACCTGGGTCAGCCACGTGCAAGGCAAATGCCCTACACACTGTGCTATCGCTCCAGGCCCCCAAACAAAAACAAAACAAAACCCTGAAACCAATAAAAACCTATTTGAAAACCCAAAACATTCACTCATTATCTAGTGAATCATCAAGTTGCTAGAGAATTTGAATCCTCTAAAGATGACCAGAGAATTAAAATAGAATGATGGTTTTTTTGTTTTAAGAAGAAGAAAATAGCACAACAGTTGTTACAGAAAAATCATTATCTATTCGTCTGGAAGTCCTAAAACTCAAAATACAGAAGCTTCTTTTTTGTATTAGAATTAGGACTCAAGTCTTAGAAGAAAAACTTTATTTGTGAAGGGGTTATCATTACCTCCTAAAGGTCAGACCCCTCCCAAACATACACAGAAAATCAACGTTGAATTCTAAACCCCGGTTGCTATGACAACTCCAGCCACGACACGCTATTTCACTGGGTCATGCTGGTTCCATTTGTTTTTTAGGAAAAGGGTGTATTTGAGTCGCAGGGAGGCAGGGATGATGGATGGAGTCGCAGTCTGGAGGTCAGAGGCTACCTTCTATTCTCAGCTCCGGCATTGACTCGAGTGGCCACGGGCAGTAACGGAAAGGGAGGCCTGGGCTTTGTAGCCACCTTCTGTGCAAAGGGGAGCTCTAGCCCCTTTGAATCGCTCCTCAGAGATGGAAGGTGCCCGTCAGGGAGCTCACAACGAGAGGCCCCGAGGATCTGCCTCAGCAGCAGCATCCAGCTCTCGTCCTCCAGGTGGGAATTCCCACAGCAACCACACACCTGCCAATCAAGCCAAGTTCCTGCAGCCAGTACCTCTGGGATGTTCTTTCCTTGGCGTGCGTCTCTACCCAGACATGTGAGCAGCTGCAGACTCGGCAGCTTCCAAACTTCAAGGAGTGGGTTCAAGACGTCCTGAAGTTCCAAGGACCGCCTCGATAGCCCGTGCAGCCCGGGCCCAGGGTAGCTGTCCTGTGCTGCAGGAACCAAGACAGAGGAGGTGCAAGGAAGGCTCACGGCAGCGGGGCTAGTCTGCGCGGAGCTGTGACGAGGGGCACCTGGGATTAGCCCACAGACTCTCTCATCTGCCTCACAAACACGGCTGATGAGTCTTCCCTTCTCCTTCAGAGTACGTCTTCTGCCACATTTAGACACGCAGTGGGACTCAATTGCTCTATTACCATAAAGTTGAGAGATAAAGCGACTTGTGTCAAAATAAACCCGTCTGCTAAGGATGTTTGGTTCACTGGGAAACTCTGAAATTGTCGACATTTTTCTGATTGAAAAATCAGCCCTGTAAAAGATCACTTTAGTTTTTTGTGGGGGAGGAATTTGGGCCACACCCAGGGATGCCCAGAGATTATTCCTGGCTCTGTGCTCAAAGTTAACACCTGGAAAGACTCGGGACCTTATGAGGTGCTGGGGATTGACCCTGGGTCAGCACCATGCAAGGACAATTACTTATCTGCTGGACAACCTCTCTGGCCCCTGCCGTGTAAAAGATTTTAAGAGGTGTGCAAAAATGGGGCCGTATTGAACCAGCTTGTCCATGAACCTTCCCCAAAACTGCATCACTGCCCCGGCAGCCCCTCCCTCCACCCCCCTGTGCTGTCTTCACAGGCTCCATCACAATCCCACCCCCCAAGGCCCAGCGTGTTCGAGACCAATACTGACTTCATTTCAGTCCAAAGACTTCTGAGACTGAGAGTCCTTGAATGAATTCAACTTTGACCCTTTCCCATTTGTGTCATCTTCAGCACATAGCCTTACGGAGCCTCAGTTTCTTCCTCTGTCAAATGGAAATAATATCAGCCTCCCAGGGCCGTGAGGTTTAAAGGAGCGAATGGACCAGACGAGGATGCAGCGGTGAGGGAGTGTGGGCTCCTGTCGGGGGTGTCCCTCTGTTACTGTTTCAGGGACGCTGAAGTGCAGTGGACCGGACAGGGAGTGGGCAGTGGAGACGCTTATGCTCGCTCCTGCTTAAGCACTTGCTGTGACACTTCTCCCAGTTTCTGTAAAATGCTGACAGAACTAAAATATGACAAAATTTAAATAAATAAAATTTATATATTATAAATTATATATTATACATGTAAGTACTATACATATATATCTATATGCACTGTAGCACTGTCATCCTGTTGCTCATTGATTTGCTCGAGTGAGCACCAGTAATGTCTCTATTGTGAGACTTGTTACTGTTTTTGGCATCTCGAATACGCCACAGGTAGCTCGTCAGGCTCTGCCGTGAGGGCGGGATACTCTTGGTAGCTTACTGGGATTTCTGAGAGGGAAGGAGGAATCGAACCCAGGTTGGCCGAATGCAAGTTTGCCTTACCTTCTGTGCTTCATATAATATATATATGTGTATATATATACATATATATATATATATATTCGGATGAAGGTACTGGCAGAGGAACCCAGGTGTGTGGGACCCGGGGCTGAGACCTCCAAGCCTGCTCAGATCAGGACTGGGCCTCTTCCACCCAGATTTCCCATTTTCCAGTAGCTAGGCAGTCACACCCAGGAATTGCCCCCAGCGCTGTGTAATCCCACCAATGACCAACATCCAGAGACTTTAAAACCAAGCTCCCGGAACACATCTTTATAGTCTACCTCTAGCTCTGGGAGAGATTGGCAAGTTTCCTGCCCACATGGGAGAACCTGGCAAACTTACCATGGTGTATTCGATGTGCCAAAACCAGTAATAATGATGGGTCTCATTCCCCTGACCCTGAAAGAGCCTCCAATGCAGCATAGTTGGGAAGGATGAGTAAAGAGAGGCTTCTAAAATCTCAGGGCTAGGACGAATGGAGACGTTACTGAGACCGCTCAAGAAATTTGACCATCAATGGGATGATGATGATGATGATGATATATATATAACATATATATATATATACACATATATATGTTTTGTTTTGTTTGCACTGCTCAGGGATTACTGTTGGCTCCCAGGAATTTCTCCTGGCGGGCTCAAGGGGCATTTGCAATGAGAGAGACCAAATCTGGGTTGGCAGCATGCAAGGCAAGCGCCCCACATGCTGTTCTACTGCTCCAGCCCTGACATCTGAAAATAAAAGCCCCATGATTTGCAGAGAACCTCATCCAGCCCAGAATGAGCTGCTGTGTCTCACACTTGAAGGTGTCTTTCAAAAATAGTTTATTCAATAGTACAGAGGCACCATGATTTACAGTCACCCGTAGTTTAGATTCCGCCCTGCAGAGCCACAACACCAGTTCCACACCAGTGTCTGTTCCTTCCACCAGTGTCCATTCCTTCCACCAGTGTCCGTTCCTTCCACCAGTGTCCTTTCCAGTGTCCGCAGGTTCCTGCCCCCAGCCCCCAGCTCTCCTCCTTGACAGGCCCATTTTGCAGTGTGGTGGTTGTGGTTTGGGTCTCCTGATTTCAATACTGTTGGCCTCACAGTTTAGCTACATACATGTACTGCACCTCTGCACTACCCATGAGCTGGGGGCCCCTGTTTCCTCCCATCCATCTATTCATACCCCCAACCCCTTCCTCAAATTCTTTCCTTCCTTATGATAATGGTGAAGGGTATCTGTATCTGTATCTATATCACTGTCATCCCGTTGCTCATAGATTTGCTCGAGCAAGCACCAGTTACATCTCCATTGTGAGACTTCTTGTTACTGCTTTTGGCATATCGAATATGCCACAGGGAGCTTGCCAGGCTCTGCCATGTGGACGAGATATTCTCAGTAGCTTGCTGGGCTCTCCAAGAGGGGCGGAGAAATTGAACCCGGTCCATCATGTGCTAGGCAAATGCCATACCCGCTGTGCTATCGATCCAGTCCACTATTATTACACCCTTAGAATATTCTGAAGGTATAGAATATTCTGGTATATTAAAATGGTGAAGAGTAATCTGGATAATCCCCTCTGACACCACGCATTCTTTCCTCCTATTATTTTTCTATATACTACAAATAAGTGAGACAATCCACTGTTTGTCCTCCTTCTTCTGATTCACTTCAATTAACATAAAATCTCCCAGTTCCATTCAAGTTGCAGAAAATTGCATGATTTCATCACCCCTTGCTGCGTAGTATTCCACCGTGTACATGTACTATACTTTGATCTTTTCTTGGGCACCTAGGTTGATTCTGTGACCTGCTCTTGTGCTGACTGCTGTCACGAGCAGCGGTGTGCATGAGTCCTTTGCAATGAAGGGTTTTGTGTCTTAAAGGTAGATTCCAAAAAGTAGAACTGCTGGAAGTTGAAGTTTTCTTACTGCTCACTTGGAGGAACGTCTTTATCATGTGGGTATTTGAAGACAAAGCCCGGACTTCCCTGCCTGGGACCCAGGTCTCTGTAAGAGAGGGAAAAAGCGCTGCAGGTCTACCTTTGTTCTACTCTGCCACGTTTCTGAAATAATGCAGACCACCTGCCAGTTCTTGGGGCTTCAGGGGGAAATATGGGGTCAGGAGCTCACCTGGATATTTTGTCCTTCCAAACAATCTAAAATTTTTGTCCCTGTCCATCCCTGATGTGAGTGGAAAAGCAGGGATGCTTGTCTTTACTTTCTTTTCCTGTTCTTGGCAGTGGAGGAACTCAAGAATGGAAGGGCGTATGGCTTGGTCCTGAAGGGTCCAGTACTATCTGTTTAAGGAGAGAGAAGAACCCTTGAGGAAGTCTGCTCTGAGAACAGGGGCGTATTTCCAAATATTGCTCTTCCCAGATCTAGAAACTTTACATCACACTCTCCTAAAAATAGCACTGATTTTGCTGGGGAGAAAATCCATGGTAATTATGTAATAAAGCAACTGATAAAGAGGGCACCATCTCTCCCATCTCTCTCTCTGTCTCTCTCTATCTCTGTCTGTCTCTCTCTGTCTCTATCTCTCTCTCTCAGTATTGGCAACCCCCACCTTCAGGTAGCTCAGCTCAGCGCAGGAGAGGGATGGAACTGCAGCTGCTTCGGCCAAAATCCCTCCAAGAATACTGACAATGATCTCAAACGTCAGGCATGGAAGGAGAGGAGATACCTGTGGACAGAGGAGTGTGAGAGGCAGCCAAGTTCTCCTATGCAAAGCCTGTTCATATGCTCCTTTCCAGTCCCTCTTGGGGATGCAGGTTATACCATCAACTAATCAAGACTCCTGCCAGAATCAACCACCGCTGGCCTCCACACACTCCCCCTTTGCCGTGACCGTGCTCCCCAGTCCTCTGAACTTGCTGTCAACTTCCCCTGCAATCGGGCTCTTTCTTGTCACTGGACAAGTGGAATGACAATTAATTCTCCACTTCATGTTCTGAGCCTGTGCTTCACGAATCCTGCCAACCGCTGGTCCCGGCAGGCCCCATATCCTTGTGAAGGGCATCGTTCCCATCCTTCTTCCCATGCATGCTTCACAGGCGTGCAGTGGGACCAGGAAGCTTCCTCTAACCAGCTGCAGAGTCGGGTGAGCTTGCCAGGCGTCCTGATCAGGGTACAAGAAGCAAAGGCCCGCCAGAGGGGAGTGCGCGTGTTGGCAAAGAAAAAGCAGCGGCCAACTGCCTTGTAAGCCAAGAATTGCAAATGAATGTAGCAGACAGTGAAGTGGAGAAAGGTTTGGGGAGAGGTGGGCAGAGACAGAGGATGTCACTCAGAGACTGCTCGATGGTTTCACGTGTCACATTACCGGGAGTCTCTGATCTCTAATGGGAATGGGAAGAAGGACTGAGCGTGAGACTCTGTTTAGAGAATCATTAGCAGAGTAGCCGAATGACAGCAGGGTCAACAGTAGCTGTCACTATCACTAGTGGTGAAAGCATTTGGTGCAATTTTCTTTAAATTCTGGCACTTACAGTTGACAAAAGTGGACACAAGCCACGAAATACTTACATAGAGGATGCGTCATCTTTTTTATGGCATTTGACTATGTTTATTGCAACCTTCCAAAGTATGATTTCTACTTTTGGAGCTATTTTAATATGTATTTGTGTTAAGCTGGGGCGAATGGAGACATTACTGATGCCTGCTTGAGTAAATTGATGAACAACGGGATGACAGTGACACAGTGATACAGTGATTTGTGTTAAGGTAATAATTGTAAACTGCAATGCATATCATATAATAAGACTGGTTAGATAGCTAGACCAAAGTGTCAGAACAGAAAGTCTAAATCCATGATCCACATGCATGCAGTCACTCGGTAAGTGACCAAAAGTCATATTACTAGGTACCAGGAAAAGATGAACTTTAGGATTTATGGTGTTGGGTAAATTGACAATCCATATGAAAAAAAAAAACAATTCCTAATACTGAATGATACTAAACACAAAAATCAATAACGGATAGAGCACAGATCTAAATGCAAATGCTATAACAATATGTTCTTCAAAGAAAATATGTTCATGGTTGTGGAGTAGGCATAGATTTTTTTAAAACAAGATCCACAAAATGTGAATCATAAAGAAAGAAAATATAAATTGAAACCACATTCAGCTGAAGAACTTTGGAACATCAAGACACCATGAAGGGATTAGAAAGGAAACTCATGTTACAAAAGAAGGTTTTGCAACGTGTCTCTCAGAAAGGAAATTTATTTCCAGGATACTTGAAGAACTTCTACAAGGTGTCAAGAATCAAGGTGAAAGGCTGGAGCAATAGCACAGTGGGTGGGGCGTTTGTCTTGCACGTGGCCGACCCGGGTTCGATTTCCAGCATCCCATATGGTTCCCTGAACACCACCAGGGGTGATTCCTGAGTGCAGAGCCAGGAGTAACCCCTGTGCATTGCCAGGTGTGACCCAAAAAGCAAAAAAAAAACTAACTAAATAAATAAAAAGAATAAAGGTGAAGCAATGGACAAAGTCTTGTCCGACACTTCCAGTGGATTCTCCAGAGCCACGTAAGCAATACCCTGGAGCAATAATGTCCCAGAGGCAATAGGTCAATGAGGACTTAAATCACAAGGAGGTAGCACCATGCATTCAATAGAATGATAAAGAGGGCCTGAGCCATAGTACAACAGGGAGAGCATTTTCCTTGCTTGATCGCTGAGTGTGATACAAAAAGCAAAAAAAAAAAAAAAAAAAAAAAAAGAACAAAAAACAGAATGATAAAACCCAGCAAGGGTGTGTGGAAGGATATGCAATGAAGAAACTCCTCAAATATTGCTGGCGGGAGTGCTGTCCCTTGAGAGCTTGCTAAGCAATGAGAGTAACACCGAACCTTCCGCAGGCCTTGTCACCAGGGCGAGTGGAACCATGGCATGGAAGTCCCGCTGCCAGGCATGTACCCAAGCAATTACACGTGGATGTTCATCAAAAGGCACGGAAGAGCGTTCACAGCAGCACTGTTTGCACGAGCCCTGATTGGAAGCTTCTCCAAGGCCCATCAAGAGCAGAAGGGATGGGATTAGCGCTCCTCAGCATATCTCCAGACAAGGAGCTCGAGCTCCCTGCCTCTATGCTGGTGGCGGGCGCCAAGCACAGGAGTGAATGTCACCAACAGCACATGAGAGACAAGAGACCAGGTCCAGCAGACAAGAGAATCGGCTCTAGACCTCAGGAGCATGATTACTCTTGGCAGGGTGCTCCGGGGTTGGTCATGTTAGAGTCCCCAGTGCTGGCTGCCTGCTAGATTCATTGTGTGGAAAGTCATGATCTGTGTTATTTCTGGTATATGTTGTGCTTCCGAGAGTTTCCTGCCCGCATGGGAGAGCCTGGCAAGCTCCCCGTGGCGTATTCATATGGCAAAGCCGGTAACAATGATGGGTCTCATTCCCCTGACCCTGAAAGAGTCTCCGATGCGGCACCGTTGGGAAGGATGAGTAAAAAGAGGTTCTAAAATCTCAGGGCTAAGATGAATGGAGACGTTACTGAGACTGCTCTAGAAGATCCATGATCAATGGGATGATGATGATGGTGATGATGATGATGTTGTGCTGCAAATGTGTGCCCCTAAATTGCAATGTGGAAGAAGGCACACACACACAATTACACAACACCAATACACAATTTCATCAAGACATACGAGATGGAGGAAATAGTCCTAACGCTCTTGTCACGGCAGAGTTTTGTGTGTCAACTTGACTGGGTCACTGGCTAACTCATCAAAGTTGCCGTTGTGAATTTGTGAGGTGTCAGGATAGAATGTGAAACAGGCTGGCAGGCCCCAGCAATGAGTTTTTCTAGAAGTTACCCAGCCACCAGCCCAGAGGCATGAAGAAAGGCAGAGTTTGGCGAGAGATACAAACTCTACTTATTGCGTGTTTGGTGAGCTTCTGCGAGAGATTAGCATCTGGATCAGCAGGCCCAGGAAATGAGCATCCTCTGCCCCATCTGTTGAAGATCAGCATAGTGGCAAATGGCAGAGGAAGAGAGGGACTTTCTGCCTAATGGCTTAGCTTGGAATCTCATTTCCTCCTGCCCTCAGATAGGATTCAGATCACCAGTAGTTCAATTTTCAGATATTCAGATTAGAGCTGAAACTATACCACTGGCTCTCCTGTATCTTCTTGGAAATATTTCTCAGGACTTCTCAGTCTCTAAAATCATGAGTTTATACTTTATAATATCTTTATCTCTGCATACTATGGGTTATTTTCTGTTTTCCTGGAGAAACCCTAATATAATCCTACATTAAATTTTCTGGACTTCTAGAACAGCAATGCTACCTTAAAACATCTAGTAGCCATTCTTTGTGCTACTCCACACAAGATATCCCTTGGCACGCCCTGCGCCCTGCTCTCTTTCATAATGCTGATTTCTTTAGTCACATTCAGTGATAGATGCATCAGACCCGAGTCACTGGGTGTTTTGCTTCATTTTCACGCCTGAACTTGAGCTGCTGATCTGCATAGATTGCCAACTGAGCCGAACCTATAGCGCCCAGCTCATCTCTTCATTCAATCAATAAGTTACAAGTAGTTATTGATCTGAATTGAATGCAAAGCTGGATGAGGGTCATTACTGGTTTCACGCGCTCTAAAGAGACCAACGCATCAAAGTTGCAGTTGTGGGTTAGTGAGGTGTCCGGATAGAATGTGAAGCAGGCCAACAGACCCTGGCAATGAGTTTTTCTAGAAGTTACCCAATCACCAGCCCAGAGGCATGAAGAAAGGCACAGTTTGGCGATGCAAAAACTGAGGCCTGGGGCTGGAGCAATAGCACAGCAGGTAGGGCATTTGCCTTGCACACAGCCGAGTCCCAGCATCCCCCATGGTCCCCCCGAGCACCCAGGAGTGAGTCCTGAGTGCAGAGCCAGGAGTAACCCCTGTGCATCTCCGGGTGTGACCCAAAAAGCAAAAAAAAACAAAAAACAGAAAACAAACCCCAAAAAACAACCCAACCAAAAACCAACCCCTGAGGCCTGATAAGGTTAATTGGTTCCACCCAGTTTGATGGACCCCCTTAGGGAAGAAGAAGCTTCCAGAGGAACAAAGGGCATGATAAGAGCCTTAAGACCAGGAGAGGTGACCGCTGGAACTCAAAGTGCTCCCTCGAAGACAACATCCTAGCTGCAGACTCTTTGTGGGGTGGTGGTGGTGCCAGTTGGGAAAAATCCTATGAAAATCGACACTGCAAAGGTGGGCACGTGGTGAGCACATTCTTCCTTCCTGCACCCTGGCCTCTGCCATTGGAACGTCCTGTCTCCCCAGCTGCCGAGAGCAGCCTTCTCTCCGAAGGCAACTCCGCTCTCCCCACTGAGAGGCCCTGACTAAGGCTCTTTCCCTTCCTGCTTACCCTGAAGCTCTTCTCTGTGCCGGTCAGTGGGGAACCTGGGAGACCCTGGAAGGCGTTTAGGTCAGGACCGGCGTCCCTTTGCTTTCCAAGAGTGGCCCCTGGCGCGAAGCAGCCTGTGTCATTCAATCTCCTCACCCACGTGCGTTTAGAGGGAGGGAGGGCGAGGCAGTCCAGCAGGAGGACGAGAGCCCTCCCTCCCTCTCCCTTCCTCCATTTCCCTCTCCCTCCGCTCCTCCCTCCCTCTCTGGCGCCCCACTTCTCCCACTGCCACACGGTGTAGAATCCACCTGGATTGCCCAGTGACCACGGAGTGAAGCTTATTCCTGGTACATCGTTCCCAGGCCCTGTTGATCTTCCTCAGCCGGGAGCCCAGCCTTGCAAAGGCCTTTGGAGGTCTCTGCCTCTGAGGGAGGAGGAGAACGCGCTGCCTTTCACAGCTTGGGTTTAGGACACTAGCGCTTCATAGACAGGGTCCCACAGCTTCCTCCAGGAAGTCCTCCCAAGGGAGGACACTGAGCTTGTGTGTGTGTGTGTGTGTGTGTGTGTGTGTGTGTGTGTGTGTGTGTGTGTTGGGGGGTGAAAGGGAGTATTAGTGGAGTCTCCCACCTCCCACAGGGATTAAGGAACACAAGTCATTGGTCGTTGATAATCATCATGAATCTCCCCCCTCCAGCCCCCATGTACACACACACACACACACACACAACACACACACACAAACACACACACTGTAGCCTTGAGAGGGGAGCACTTTCAGCAAAGATGGACTGGACACCCGATGTCAGCCAGGTCAGCTGGTCAACCCTGGTGCTCAGTGGTGACTATTGCCTCAGAGGGTGGCATTCCAGCCAATTAAAGTGTCATCATCTTTGCAACTAAGGAGCACTCCTGGGTGGTCATGAGGAACTTCTTCCACTCTGTTCTGTTGGCCCAATGGAGCACCTCAAAGAGCACCATGAGCATGAGAACAGGATCCCAATGTTGGGAAGTGATCTCTTTATGGAGGTCGAGGGGGTTCTCATTTATTCATTTGCAGGTAAGCGGGGGTAAAGAGGCAATACTCATAAGTAGTTGAGTTGATAACTTGCAAGTGGACTTTTGTTTACTTCCCAGAGAGAAATAAAAAGAAATGATTTCTCTTCATTTTGGGGTGTTTGGGCCACACCCTGCAATACTTGGGGGACTCCTCTCTCTGTGCTCAGGGGTGACCCTCCGGGAACCATGCACAGTCCTTGGGATTAAACTAGCATCAGCAGAATACAAGGCAAGTGCCCTACTTCCTCTCCTGTCCCCAAATGATTACTTTAATAACTGTAATCTTTATTTTAGGTTAAATATTAGAGACGGCTAACTTGGTATTTATTGTTTAAGGAGGTTTGTGAAGTGTATCTATATTCTAGAAAATGTATGATCATTGAATTAATTTCGACATCCTCCTCCCCAGGCAAATTTGAAACAGTTACTGAGGATTTTGTTCATCATGTAATAAAGTTAACTGCCTCTTAATCGTCAGTCTAACTGACCGTGGATGGACGCAGCCTCCACAGTTGTAAAATGTTTGAAAGGAAGCAAAAATAAAATTGAATTTTATATTGCAGATGGTCGGGGCTCCATAGAAATCGTTAATTTTATCAGGTGAATTATGCTACCATAAAGGAAAGTTTCTGTGTTTCTAGAAACCCTCATTTTTGCCTGGGGATCTGACAACTACTTCTCGGTCCTCAGCTGCTGGGCTTGCAGGGGGACAAAATGGCTGTAAATAGCTCTGCCTCTCTCTCAGGGAGCGCCCGCAAGCTTTGAAGCTGAGTTTTCCAGTAAGGGAGGGACGCTCGCTCCAGCTCCAGGTGCAGGGGAGTCTGATAAGATTAAAAGGATGTTTTCCCTCCCGGATAGCAGTCCCTCTGAACAGAGTGTTTCCTAAACAAAGTGATTAGATGCCAAATGGGGCAATTTATCCCTTCGGAGTCCAGTGACTCGCTCCTTACTTCCTGACAGAATGGGTGAGCTTCCATTTTCTTCAGTCCAGTTTGCTCCTTTGTCTTCCTCCCGATTTTGCCATTTACTTCTTTGCATCAGAAGACAAACTCAGAAGCTGCGGTTGGCTAAGGAATTAGAGTCCAGTGTGAACAGTTTAGCGTCAGATCACATGGGCTTCCTAACAAGATGGTTTCAATTTTGGTAAAAATCTCATTTTATTCCTTGCATGGATTTTAAAATCAGGGGTATTAGAGTAATGTCTAATGATTCCACTACTTTCTTCATAATAAAATGAACCAGCCAACACTTTCCATTGTGTAGATGCTAGGCGGGATACAGTTGACCACGTAAACCTTTCTAGAGCATACGCCAATGGCATTAGTCCGTCCCTAAAACTGAGCAACCCTCACCCCCATCTAATTAGACGAATCCAGCCACTCTCAGAACGTAGCCAATAATTCAGAGGAACTTTTACTTGCCATGGAAAATAAACAGCTGATGCAAATGATTTAATCAAGCACTGTCTTTCCATTTCCTAAGCACAGGGGGAAAACTCATAAAGGATATATTTTTTGGGGGGCTGGTTGATGGAGGGGTGGTTTGGGTCATACCCAACAGTACTCAGAGCTTGCTCCTGTCTCAGTGCTCAGCAGTGACTCCTGGCAGTGCTGGGGGGACCATATAGGGTGCCTGCCAGAAAATGAAGACAGGTTGTCTGCCTGTGAGAGGAACTCAATAACCTTTGTACCATCATCTCTCCAGCCCTTTTAAGGGTTTTTTCTTTGGAAATCTCACTTTTCACCCAGATTCACTTGGTGCTCCATCTGGGATGACACCATCTCCCCCAGAGGGAACTGTCTGTCTCCACCCTTCCCCAGGGCCCTGGTGCCTTCACGGATGGACAGGCCCCAGGCCCCTGGCATAGCGTGAAGCCCAGAGATCTGCATTTGCCAGCTGAGCTGTGGCTCTTCTTTACCTGGACTCCCCTGCCAGGATCGTGCAGTAGTTGAACCCGGCACCGCCTAGAACAGGGAAATCAGATATTCGGATCAGAGCAGTTGGGGAAAGACCTGAATTTCACTCCATGATTTAACCTGAAGGGCCTCTTAATTCCCTGTATCTCAGTGCCAAGAAATCTGCTGGGCTAGGAAGCTCAGCTCGACCAGAAGGACATCTGGATTTGATTGTGGAGAAAAAAGCGCCAAGACAATGAAAGGGTGTCTTTGCAAACGGAACCTCGGGGGTCAAGAAATGATGGGTCCCCACGCATCAGTGCAAACCCTCCTCGTATCACAAACCCCTGTGGATCCTTTCAAGTAATTAAAAAATAAAAAGACCTGTTAATTTATATCAAAATAGAAAATTTCTTTAATGCAACTCAAACCCTGACTCATTCCTAGGACTGTACAGACATAAGAAATCTGTGGAGAAATAACCCCTATTGGAAATATGAGTTCCAGAACTTTGTAGTGAAAACAAATGGTGTTCCCTAGTGGTGAAAACATTGTTTCTAAGTTTTTCCCTTCCCAGAAGGAGATTCACTGATGGATCCCCTGCATCTAGCTCACGTGCTTTGGCACATAATAAGCACTCCCCAAATATGTGCTGGATGAGATTCTCTCTCTCTCTCTCTCTCTCTCTCTCTCTCTCTCTCTCTCTCTCTCTCTCTCTGTAAGGTGTAGGAAGGATGGGTTGACCACACCTAGGCCCACGTGCTCCAATGCTGGAGCTCCAGAATCCATAATCAGGAGATAGTTATTGAACCAGGGTCAGCTGCATGCAAGGCAAGAGACATATTTCCTGTATCATGCCTTTGACCATAAAATGTGATGACTGGCCTGTTCCCTGTGGAAAATCAGTGTTTGTAGTGACTGATGCGAAACTGTTGTTTCTACCTGGTACATTTGCCATTGAAATGAGTTTCTGCCTTTCAAGAATGTCTCGTTTCCCCCCAAGTGGTCAGATGGAGCAACCTCTTGAGTTACCCCCAAACAGTGGGGAGAAACTCAGCTTCCTGGGTCACTCGGTCTGCTCAGTCTCTCTTCCTCCCCGCCCCCTCTGCTCAGCTGCTGCTGCATCTTGCCATAGACTGTGCCTTCCTCCTTCCTTCCTTCCTTCTTCTTCCTTCCTTCCTTCCTTCCTTCCTTCCTTCCTTCCTTCCTTCCTTCCTTCCTTCCTTCCTTCCTTCCTTCCTTCCCCCTCCCTTCCTCCTTTCCTCCCTTCCCCCTCCTCTCCCTCTCTCCCTCCCTTCCTTCCTTCCTTCCTTCCTTCCTTCCTTCCTTCCTTCCTTCCTTCCTTCCTTCCTTCTTCCCCCTCCCTTCCTCCTTCCTCCCTTCCCCCTCCCTCCCTCCCTCCCTCCCTCTCTCCCTTCCTTCCTCCTTCCTTCCTTCTCCTTCCTTCCTTCCTTCCTTCCTTCCTTCCTTCCTTCCTTCCTTCCTTCCCCCCTCCCTTCCTCCTTCCTCCCTTCCCCTCCCTCCCTCCCTCTCTCCTCTTCCTTCCTTCCTTCCTTCCTTCCTTCCTTCCTTCCTTCCTTCCTTC